>NC_057808.1:526811733-526832015 GCF_018294505.1 Triticum aestivum | reverse complement strand
GGCACCCCGACCCGACACCCCGACCCCGAGACCCCGACCCCGACCCCGACACGGCACCCCGAGACCGACACGACACCCCGACCCCCGCACCTCCCGAAAAGGTGTTCTTTGGCCTTCCAGAAGCCGACGGGGTCATATATTTGTGAATTATTAGTTAGGTCATATATCTTTCGATTTTGTTATGAAAA
Source organism: Triticum aestivum (assembly GCF_018294505.1). Taxonomy (NCBI): domain Eukaryota; kingdom Viridiplantae; phylum Streptophyta; class Magnoliopsida; order Poales; family Poaceae; genus Triticum; species Triticum aestivum. Next base: position 526,831,827 of record NC_057808.1, on the reverse strand, counting down.
ACATCATATATAATTGTGTTGATCGGGTAGTTTTAAATGTGCAGTTGTTTCATCGCTCGGAGGTTTGGTGTTCGACGACCTCGCCGCGCGTTTGACGAGCTCTGCCCCTTCATTCGTGGGTGAGCACAAATGACATGTCCTCCTCCCCCATTAATTATTTGATCTATTCCGATGAAACTTGATAGCTAGCTACATATGTGTCTTGAATCATCAGTATGCGTAACCAATATGTGTCTCCCGTTCGAAAGCGTCATAGTTATAAATATGCATGCATTTGCATATTTATAACCTTGATTCTTTCGAATTGTCCAACGCTATCCATGGACAGCCCGAGTATGTTTAGATTGGGTTCGTTTTCCCATATGCTTTGCTCCGGATCCGACGCATAAATTTCGTCAGTGCCTCCCCTGTTGTTCTCCGGGTACACATCCTCTCTGTTTATTGCAGAGACGTGTATCAGGAGAATAGCGGGGAGGTGCTGCCAAAATTTTGCGTAGGATCCGAAGCATAGCATGGGAAAATGAACCCAATCTAAACATACTCGGGTGGGATTAGGACCTATCATTACCTATTAGAGTGTAGGTTGCATGGACGTAATAAAATTGACAAAGTAGATCAACTGATGAATATATACATGGTGAATTATATATATATATATATATATATATATATATATATTTGTTGTAATTTCTTGGTTCAAACAAACGGTAATTTCTATTAGACTTGTAGGCTAATTTGTAGGCGGCTATCCCGGTTTCATTCGCTAATTTGTGCGTAATGCAACAATCCTTTCATATTAAACTTGTAGGCTAATTCAGACTCTATGGACGCCGAATTGAGACAAGTCGCTAATGGTTTTGACTATAAGGTCCGTTCATTTGACAAATACGACATCAACGGGTATCGCTTTCGTACCTATGGCAAGGAGCTATCTATGGCCGACCGAAAGTCTACAAATTGTTGTGTATCTGCTATCGGCGAAGGAGGTACCGAGTATTATGGGAGAGTTGAAGCAATTTATGAACTTCTATTCTATGGTGAAAACCCACCGAATGTCGTAGTCATCAAATGTTATTGGTTTCAGCCGAAGGAGACTAGAAGGACTCATGAACATATAGGGCTAGTTGAAATCAACCAAAGCACCCATTTAGATGTTCCTGATGTCTATATTACGGCTCAACAGGCGACCCAAGTATTCTATCTACCGTGGGCCTGCCAAACTAATCCAAATCTGAAAGGTTGGGATGTCGTTTATGAAGTGCCGCCACGTGCTAGACTATCTCCCCCAAAGGAAGAGGATTATGAACCTCACATTAACCCAGACACATATGAAGGAGAATTCTTCCAAGAGACACGTCTTTCCAAAAAGCGTTTAAAGAACCGCTATAATTCACCCCAAAACATTGAAGTAGACAGCGACAGTGAATCCGACATCACCCCAGAGGAGGAACAAGAAGAGCCGGAACAAGAAGAGGTTACTGCTGCGGGTGACCTGTCATTGCTTGGCCGATTACGTCAAGGTGGCCTTGCACATGTTGATGCCACTGAACCCTATGAGCCCGTCATTGATTATAGTGATGATGATGATTATGCATTTATTGATGATACTGATCGAGATTATTAGTAGTGTCAGGTATTAAATTTTTTAATGTTGTACTTGATGATGATACACTTAAGTGATACACATATTATTATTCATGTCGGTCTTTTTTTATGTTGTACTAATTTCATTTACTGTTTGTCATGGCAGGTGTTGAAAGATGGTAGGCGTTGGTCGGGAGCGCGCCAAGGCCCCTTCTTCGTCGGCGCGTGGTCTGAGGTCTTCGATTCCAGACGTACCTCTCCGCCGAGCGTTGCTGGACAGTATGTCCACACCGCCGGGCCCTTCTTCGTCGACCGCGGTGCCCAGCAGGGGACGAGGTAGGAAGAGAGGAGGTGGGGCACGTGGTCGCGGGAGAGGAGGTAGGGTGACTGCTACGGCGCCTTCCTCGCCGCCACCCCCAGCTATTTCACCCGAGCACGTGACTGCTAGGGTAGACTCGTCCGAGGAGGAGGCTACACGGACTCCGGTCCACGAGCCTCCGGTCCACGGGTCTTGGGCCCACGAGCCTTGGGTCGACTGGCCTTTGGCCCACGAGAGTTCGGCCCACGAGACCCCGGAGGAGCACACGTCCGGATGGGGTACCTGGCCGGATCAGCCCGAGGAGCCGAGTGGCTATGGTGATGATGGCGGGGAGCCGACTAATATTGAGGAGGAGGGTGGCACCGTCTACCAGCGTGGTGCTACACTGCTCCCGTCCGTGCCGGCGACCCGCGAGCAGAGGTGGTTGATCTTCCCTGATGGGGAGAGGTACGTAAGTGCATTTAATATTTTTGTACCTTCTGCATTCACGTTTCTTCAAATAACTAATGCGTTGGCCTTGTCATGCTGCAGGGGTTGGGACCACCATCATAGTGTCCGCCGGCCCAACTCCGTCCTTGGACTTCTTTGCCGGCAAAACTTCCCGGGGTTTGTCATGTTGCCTGGTGAGGGTCGGCTTCCAGAGCTTGGGTTGAGCTGGGAGCACTATGTGGCTACCCTGGCCCCGCCGGATGTCATTATCGACGGTGTCGTGTGCGACACGAGGGCAGACATGGTGATCAGGACGTTCTGGGTAATTTCTCCTTTACACATTTCAAAATCTTCAACTAGCTAGTTATTAATTGTACTAATCAATATTGTCTCATTTGATTGCAGACATTCTACAGGTGTGAGGAGGGATACGAGGAGGACGCGGCAAATGTTATCCAGAACGTCTGCAAGCGCCTACTCCAGAACTTACGGCACGACGCTCGGGTGCAGGCTGGTCGAGACTACTACGCCTTGCGTGGTATCAAGAAGACCAAGCCGGCGTGCCGCGATAAGTTCCTGAGTAAGGAGCAGTACATGAAGGTAATTCTTAAGGCCTTCTACTTAAGTTCCTTCATTTAGTAATTCTTAGCCGTAGCGCTCAAGTTTCTATTTGCTAACTTAGGCGCCTCCGAGATGGTGTGCAGATCGGATGGATTGTTGGGAGGTGTTGGTCGATGAGTGGTGCTCAAAAGAATGGCTAGCCCTCCACAAACAGGCCAAGGACAAACGTGCCCAAATGGAAGGTGTGCCACACCATCAAGGCAGCTCCAACTTATATCAGTTCGGGCGCAACTGGGTATGTGGTTTGCTTCATGATTCATGCAATTCATTCATCGTGCTAGCTTGAGCCCTTTAATTACTAATTTTCATTGTTTCTCTCTTTCAGGCACGCTACAATAAGGCGGATAAGGTGCCAGAGGTGTACGACCTGTATGCCATGGCCCACACTGGCTCTTTCAAGAAAGTCAAGGCTTTCTCTCAGTCTGACGTCGATGATGCAAACAACTTCACCAACATCTCCTCCCACAACAAGCTCGTGAGATATAGAGATGAGGGGAAGGCGAGGAAAGGGGAGGACTTTAACCCGAGCCAGGGTCCCATTGATCCAGAGCTGGTGATGATATCTGGTGGCGGGAGGTCCCATGGCTCCATAGCCATTGGAGATGGACTTATCCGTTGTCCTAGCACTCTCCAGGAGATCAAGGCGCGCCAGTCGAGCTCCGCTCCTGAGATAAGGCCTCGTGAACGGCCAGTGCAACTCGCCATCAAGGTTAGTGATACGTACTCAGTTATCTTTCTCCATTACATTGTGTGCGCTTCCATCAATGATTACAAATGGTCATCTGAGTGGTGTTGCAGGCTGCTATACAGACTGAGAGAGATAGAACAGAGAAACTTCTGGCGGAGGCGGCGGAGAGGCAGCGGGAGATGGAGGAGAGGACGAGAAAGATGATGGAGGAGGAGAGGGCACGGAATGACATGCAGGAAAGGGCCATGTACGAGCTCCTTGTGGTAAGTTTCTTCTGCAGATTACTTGCTAGTCTTAACATTTGAGTCTCATTACTAACTAGTATGACTCTGGTCTGAAAACCAAATGTGCAGTCTGTGTGCGAGAAGTCCGGTCAGCCCGCTCCGCCGATGCCAGTGATTGCTCCTGGGAGCACGGTGAGTTTAATTTGAATGGACATTATTTGCTAGTCTTAACATTTGAGTGTCGTAATGCTAACGAGACATTGGAAATGATCTTTGGTGCAGCTTAACTCCAGAAACGCATCGCACGATCCTTCTCCAGGTAGCGGCACTAGCCACCCCGCTCCTACACCTCCCTGATCACAGTAAGTTTCTCTAGTGTTTTGCTTAACAAATGCATAAAGACCTAGACTTAGCTTTATTTCCTCCAATATGCTTACCATAATGACCTAGAGTTAGCTTCTTTTCCTCCAAAATGACCCATTTTACCTAGGTTAGCTTATAAATGATGCAGTTCATCTAAGTTAGCTCAAAAATGACCCATTTTACCTAGATTAGCTCCTAAATGATCCATTTTACCTACGTTAGCTTTAAAATGGCCCATTTCACCTAGGTTAACTCCAAAATGACCCATCTTACCTAGGTTATCTCATAAACGATCCATTTCAACTAATTTAGCTCATAAACGATCCATTTGACCTAAGTGAGCTAAAAAACGATCCATTTCACCTAAATTAGCTCTGAAATGATCCATTTCACCTAAGTTAGCTCAAAAAGATCCATTTCAACTAAATTAGCTCATAAATGATCCATTCACCTAAGTTAGCTCAAAAACGATCCATTTCAACTAAATTAGCTCAAAAATGATCCATTTCAACAAAGTTAGCTAAAAAACGATCCATTTCAACTAAGTTAGCTCAAAAACGATCCATTTGACCTAAGTGAGCTAAAAAACGATCCATTTCACCTTAGTTACCTCAAAAACGATCCATTTCACCTAAGTGAGCTAAAAAATGATCCATTTCTAACTTTCTTATTTTGCCATTTTGCAGATTTCATTATGTGCTGGATGGAGTGCTTGTTCTACTCTTCTGGTTCTTGTCTTCTCATTCTTGTCTTCTCATTCTAGTCACCTTAGCTATGGAGTGCTTGTTTATGTATGGATGGAACTTGTTTATGTATGAAATGATGGATGGAACTTGCTTATGTAAAATGTATGGATGGAACTTGCTTATGAATGCCTGTGAAATACATGAACTTGCTTATGGACTTGCTTATGAATGCCTGTGAAATATATCTATATGTCATATATATTTTCTGTGAAAATTGTGGGATTTAATAAAAAACAGAAAAAGAAAACCCCAATATGCAGGCTCTTTGCCGTCTGCCACAGACGGCAACGGCCTCTTTGCCGACTGCCACGGACGGCAAAGAAGCCACGTGGCAGCCAACTGTGCTTCCTGGGAGCTGACCCATTTGGTCAGTTTGCCTACAGTGGCAGACGGCAAAGACTTTGCCATCCGCGGCAGACGGCAAAGAACCTGCACTTTGCCATCAGCGGCAGACGGCAAAGAACCTGCCATCTAGTGACGTGTAGATGACATCATACGGCGGACGGCAAAGACCAGAGAAATTTTGCCGTTAGCGGCGGACGGCAAAGGTCTGCCGTTAGCCACTTAACGGACTGACAGCGCAATTATTGTCGTCCGCCCTCTTTGCCGTCCGCGGCAGACGGCAAAGAGCCTTTGCCGTCCACCGCCAGGAAGCAGACGGCAAAGCAGCTGTTTACCGTAGCCTTCTTTGCCGGAGCCTTTTGCCGTCCGCGGCTGACGGCAAAGGTCTTTGCCGTCCGCCGTTCGAGCCTTTGCCGTCCGCCGTGGCAGACGGCAAAGTAGCTGTTTCCTGTAGTGTATACGCTCACAATGTCGTGGATCCCAGATGTCAGGAAAAAACTAGGAGGAAGCATTTTATTTTTCCATACGCTGACATGGTGGGCCCTAATGTCATCCTCTCCACGTACTTCTGCCGATTCCTGTTGTTTGTTGACCATGTTGACAACGCGAGAGGGCGGCGTCGCGGCGAGCGCACTAAAGCGCGCGGAGGACGACGGCGAGGCCTCGGACGTCGGCCTTAACGATTTAGGAGATGGTGGGGCAGTGATGCATGCGCTGAGGCACAGCCAGCCGTGGGAGGCGTAACGATTTAGGAGATGGTGGGGCAGTGATGCATGCGCTGAGGCACAGCCAGCCGTGGGAGGCGGAAGCAGGCGGCCCCGCCGGCGCTGGTTTGGTTTTGGCGGCTGGAGCAAGACAGGACTGAAGAAACACGACAGACTGTAAAAGCAGCATGAGTACTTAACAACCTTAACTGAAACCAGCAGGGGCAGTTAACAACCATAGCTGAAAGCAGTATGAGTACTTATATAGGTTCAACTGTACAAAGCACGCCTCGAACAGTGCTACTTTGCCTACAGTTAACCAAGGGTGAGGCCGCCAAGCCCCAGGACAAGGCCCAGGTGCCACCCGCGCATCCACAACCTTCTGAAAACGGCTTCATCTCGCAATGTGGTCAATAAACAGGATATTCGCTTTAGATCCATGGAAAAGCAGGAACATAATCTTCTGTCCTATTCTCCAAAATGGACGGGCCTTCATTATTTGAGACCACCCATGAATAAGTATCTTTTCACCTCCAAGGGGAATGGAGTAGGTCGACCTAAACATCATGTTGTAACCAAGCGCAAGTCTGACCCGACAATGGTCAGGCATATGTATAGGAACAATAGAACTGGGCAGTTTATGTTTAAAGAAGATCACAACTGTAAAACTATGTATGAGCAATAGTTTATGAACAACATATATAACTGAAAATAGCTCGTACCATAAGTTTCTCGACACAGTTGGACCTGTTCAACGAGTGCAGCAGTGGCACACATATCCCACGTGTCCTTCCACCATTGAAACGCCCCACAAGGACCTCAAGACGGTCAATAAAGTGTAGGAACTAGTGGATGTCGTCCCAGTCAACTTCAGTGCCATCAGTAACAGCCGAGTTATTACAGAATAAAAATCGAGCAGCCTGCTTAACTCTCAAAAAACCTACACGTGCCACCAATTATAAGAAATATTAGTTAGAAGTAGCATCTTCGTGAGAGATTTGTTGCTACTTCTAAAGTTAAATTGTGATCTGTTAGACAGAATAGGTGGATTAAGAAGTAATAGAGGCAACAAGCAAGAACCAGATACAAAACTAACATGGATGAACAATTGGAACAACGTTGGGGTGGAAGATCGCAGTGAAGATGAGACCAGGTTCTGCTATTTCCATCAACATTCGTGCGCCAACTTTCAGTCCGTAACACTTGAGAAATTTTATCCAAGTTCGGCCATAAAAAAAGCAGCGATCTTCTTGGTTCATGAACCCAACTCGAAACTTATATCCATGGCTTGACTTCACTGTTACCATTAAACTGGTGTATTAAGTTATGGCAAGGCCGAGCATCTTGAGTACATGTGTTCTGGCAGAACAAGGAATGCACTGCAGGAAAAATAATATGAGAACACAATGTATTCCCTATATCCAAATCTAGAAATACTTTCCTCCTTCACGCCGGTGTTGACCATGGTACTAGTACCTTTTATCCAAATATAGCAATCCAAATTTCCAAATAGTCGACATCATATTCAAAAAACCCCACCCTCCCGGATAGAAAAGAGGATTCTAGGAACATACTGTGCGCGTTTTAAAATCCTGTGTTAGGATGAGAAGGAACAAGTGTGGCGTCTCGCCGAAGGCGCAGAAACCTGTAGGGTCCTCGCACTTTGGGCACTGCAAATGAAACACACTAGATTCAGTAGGAAGAAAAATGCATCAACGGCGGCGGCTGCCATCCTAGGAGTACCTGCGACCAAGGGACTTGGATTTATCGGGGATGGATGAAGAATTCGTACCATGTTCTCCATGAGAAAACCCTATGCAATCGCCGAGCAGGGTTTTCTCTGAACAAGCACACAAGGGAGAAGGGATTCAGGCCGAGTGAAATATTGCCGCTTCGTCCGTCCATCTTACTGCTAAAGCTGGAAAGGTGGGGGTTTTTGTGATTTGACGGCTCATTGGGCATTAATGCGGCGCTACGACCGGGGTGTGTCTACTGTGCAGTTGTGCACTCTAATTTGGTGCATATGGCATGTGGACCCCGTTGCCGGATGCCCCGCATATCAGCGCAAGGAAGTAGAAAGACAGGAATAACTAGTTATTACACATAAATATATTTTTGACAGAGAGATATTCCCTCTGTAAAGAAATATAAAGATCTTTTATATCACAACTTTATACATAAGAAAAATCAAGGGGAATATATATAACATATATAATTATAAAAAAACATAGTTTTTTTAACACGGTATAGACGAGTTGGTGATGATGGTGTGCCTGTCATCCTGCAATATAGGCCGTCTGATTTATATCTAACGGATAGGATGGAAACTATGGCAATTTTGCAAAAAGGTACCCACACACCTGTCTGCATTTGCAAATAAGGCCTTCCCTCGTTCATCCTTTTCTCTCACAAGATAGAATACTCATACAAATGCATCTTGATGTTACGTGCAACGTGCGGGCATTATGGGGGTTCAGCTGAGAAATACTCAGACGGGCTCACGGTTCTGGACTTTGGGCCATAGGCCGGTGGGCCTGCATGTTTGGGGGCCCATGTGTTCTACCTTAGCGCTTTTCATATTGCAAGCGGTCGGTACGGCGCTGGTTTTAGATGCTGTCGCAAGGCGAATACACAAAATTGAATAAAGCACAGCAGCTGTTGGAATGAAATCAAACGACAGTTCCTAACTAGCAATCAGAGTTGCAATAATGATACTGTCGTACTACTTATACACACAGGACACTTGTTTCACCATGCCAGAGTATTACATCAAAATCTCTCGGCGGATAGATCAGTTCGGCAATACTGAAGAATTTCAAAGTTGATTTGGACCAGCTCTCCTTGCTGAGAAAGTTCGATTTTGACATCATCCCCTACCGCAAGATATGATTTAGATTTGAACCTTGACCATCCTTTAGCATCAATCATCATGCGACCATCCTTTGTACTTATAGTATATTGAGCAGGTTCGTTCACACCAAGGCTGCGCATGGTAAGAGAAACTTGGCTGCTGTCGCCCGGATTGTTGAACGACTCCCTCGTTGCTCTAGGAATTCTCTGTTTGCAAACAAGAAGACATACCCAAACAGTTAGATCAACATAGTGAATCATGCAAAACAACATGGAAATAAACAAGAACGAAACACTTGGGCGGCCAATGCTTATCAAGAAGGTGGACATGTCGGTTTCTGTAAGGACTTTGGTATATGAAGTGCGAACTGCAACCCAGTCTGTTGCCGATGAAACTGCTCGTTTGGTTGCCACTGCACGGGCTGGAGGAGATGCAAGTGCAAGTGTTGGTGCAGGTGCCGAAGCCACTGCTGCAGCCGGAGATGGTGCTCCTTGTAGAGCTGGTGCCAGTGTCGGAGTAGGTGCCGGCGTCGGAGCAGGTGCCGGTGTCGATGCCCGATCCTCCGGTAGATCAGCCTGATCCGCCGACGCGGTCGGTGCCCAATCGTCAGCTGGATCAGACTGAGCTGCTGCCGCTGTCAGTGCTAGAGCAACTGCCGGTGCTCGATCCGTTGCTGAAGGTGGTACCGATGTGCGAGACAACGGCAATCGTGTTTGGTCTGCTATGATCAGCTTTCTAACTTGACTAGGCTTCGTAACCATGATCCAGTTTTTTTCTTCATTTCTTTTAAACGCGAGAAGCACTAATCGTGGCGTTTTTGTTAAACCAAATTGCAGTTCATCATAGGGATTTAGCTTGTACTTAGACAACAGACTGATCCAATTTTTTCCAGTAATTTAAGTGATGGACAGTGCCTTCATTACTGACACGACATAAGAAGTGAAACCTGCAAAAATAGCCATCGTAGAGCAAACCAAACGGTTTATTCTGTGATGAATGTCACATGGCAAAACCTGCATCATAAAATTGCAGGAAAAGAAAGGAAACATGACATTAAATTAATAAGATTTAGAAAGTAAATCAATAAGATTTACTTGATGTGACACGAGTGAATCCTTACCAGGAAATCACTATGTTGAAGTACTAAACAGAAGATTGATCGTCCAACTACAGGTGGCATGCAGGGGCCCCGCCTACTCCCCCAAGCAGGACAGTCCAAAGGTCGTGACCAATCGTATGGACCGAACATCCATGGGACTGGAAATCCTGGTGGGTGATAAACCCTGCAATGCATACAGATATTGGAGTGTAACCATAATTGACAAACCGTCCTCACAAAAAAGATGATCTGGATACTTCAAAATATACACACTGAATTGAGTGGACAGACATTAACATAGACCATTCTCAGGATTGACCACACACCAAAAGTGGCAGTACTAATAAACAATACAGGGTTCACAAACACAAATCAAGTACTGAACAATAGTAATTACTACAGACAAGCAAAGTTGCACTAATTAAACTCTGCAGACTATTTCTTGCCACCGACCTACGGGATGAACCCCGCATAACTGACTAGGCCATGGACTTCATGAGAGATGTCTACATGCACCATCACCATCTTGTCAACCTTGGAGAACCTAGCAGAGTGACTTTGAGAACTCCATCTCCACCGTGGACCTGGTTCTTATTCAAACAGAAACCATATTTTATTACTACCTCCGTTCAGAAATATAAGATGATTTTTGATATTATACTCCATATATGACTACATATACGCACAGAAATGAGTGAACAAAGACACTAGAACATGTCTTCAAAGGCATGAGAGCAGAGGGATTACTTGCGATATCCATAACACAAGTTACTCAGGCAAATATACCCTCTTCAAAGGTAGCATTGATGTTCATAAAGTACTCCCTCCGTCCCAAAATTCTTGTCTTAGATTTGTCTAGATACGGATGTATCAAGTCACATGTTAGTATTACATACATCTGTATCTAGACAAATCTAAGACAAGAAATTTGGGACAGAGGGAGTAGTTGAAAGTAATCTATAAGAAATCAGTGTCAACCTCTCGCATGTTTTGGTCAAAAGAGGAATTTAGAACCGTCATTTGGCACACAAAAATCAGATGCAAGATCACCCAGAAAGTTGTACTACTCGTACTAGTACCGCGTGTTAGATGAAAAAACACGATCAAGATCGAGAAAAAGATCATCAAGAAGAGATATTACCTGGACTTGCTTAATGAGGGATCCCGTAGAGGGGGGCTTGGACAGGGCGATGGCTTTGAGCTTGTCTGCGGTAGTCTTGGCGGGGTGCTTGCGCTTCTTCGTACCGTGAGCCTCGACGGTTTTGGCCAGAGCCATAGACATCACTTCGGCCGGTGCTCCAGCGTCCATCAAGAAACTGTCAAATAGAAATAAAAAAAAGAAACCATAATCACAAACCCAAAAGAAGAAAAGAGAGGGAGTTATAGGATCAGTCTCGGGGTTGCAAGACCGGGCCTTGGCCAGAATCAACACCATTGATGCGCTCACCTTTCCTTCTTTGGGAGAGAAGAACAATGGCAGAAGCAGGTCGGGGTTTTCTTGAAGAAATGAGGAACAAGATGAGGGAGAAGCGAGGGTTGGGTAGAGAGGAAGCTGAGAGAGAAGAGTGAAATGATGGTTGCTTCGTCCGTCTAACTTACTGCTGGAAAGGAGGGGGTTTTGTGATTTGACGACTCGTCGGGCATTACTATGGCACTTCGATCGGGGTAGTCTACCTTCACTCTACTATGGAGTAATTTAGTGCATGGCACGTGGACCCCGATGCTGGCTGTCCCACACGTCGGCGAAAGTGAGTAATTTAGTGCATGGCTGGAGGAGGATCCACACGGTAGAGCGTGTCCACTGTTTTTCTGAAGAAAAAAATGATTACAGCAAGTGTTTCCACTCTTACGACGGAGGAGTGCGAAACACGGCAGCCACTTGAACATACACATTGCTCCTACTACTAGGCATGTGCAGTGGTTCATACGTCAGTACTACATAATCTTGTTGCTAGTGTAGTAAGATATGACGACAACAAATGATGTTGTGCGCATGTCAACTATATGAACAGTAATGTAGTAACATAGTACCGCTTTCTCGACTATCCTGTCAAGAATGAACGGTGAGATCAATGTTAACAGAACTAGGTCTACAGCGCACGAAGAGTACGGTGCTACAGTACTCCACGAAACATGAACCATATGAACCACGAATAGTGTTAGGCAGGGTGTATGAACGATGCACAGGATGGGAGCAGAAGTTCCCTTCTCGACCCACTTTTGGGTGTTTGGCAGAGTGCATGAAGGGTGCATGAGTCCACACATGTAGGTCAACACAAATACACGAAGAGGAAACAACTACTCCGTCTAGGTGTGTAAGTCATCTTACGTTGTGCACTGCGACCAAGGCGGAGAGGAAAACGAGAAAACTTAATGTCTTTTTGCTAATTAATAGCATTGCATGCAATGAACTAACCACTGCATGTCATATTTATTAGTCTCAAGTCATTGACAGCATGCACGGCTCACGTCTCTTATTGGTTGATATGTCACAAAGCAAGAAACGGCGAGGGAGTTAATGTACCGTTCCTAAGTGTTTTGGGATTATTTGGTTTTCATAAGGTGACTTACACACTATATTGAGATGAGAATGCAACCAAACACACCCACACGCTTTGTGCTACAGTGACTGATCTGCACCGTCTGAGTTTGATCCAACGGTCATGTTGCGCCGAGACATGGATATGCCCATGCAGAGGGCGCCTAAACTCCACCGAAGTCCCTCTGCTTCTCGAGGCGCATGACGTTGGTGATGCAGGGGGCAAAACGGCTGAAAGGCAATGCAATCTACGGGAAGGCGGAGGGAGCCAGCTGAGGAGCGGGGAATCTTTTGGTTTTCACCATGGTAAAACACCAGTCGACGACTTCTCACATCAGGGAGTAGTGGGTTTTACAGGCGGAGTCATCGTGACTAATTGCTACCGCGTGTGCTCCCGTCAATCAAAAAATTAAAAATCCTGCCGCACTCAAACACCAGAGCAACGCCGCGGTGGATGTTTAAATTTACCTGCCGGCAAGTAGATAAAAAAAGGGGTGAAAAAACAAATGTGGCGGCGGCCTAGCTAATCGGTCGAACTAGCCCAACTAGCTAGCCACTGTGCTTCAGTGATGTACTCGGCGGGAAAAGTGGTCTTTCGTGATTTAACGACTCATTTATTTACTTGCTTCGGAGAAAACGCGCGGTTGGGTGTCCCACGTCAGGAAGAATATATGCGTGCACCACCCGGGAGGACCCCGAAACCGCGCGGTAGGGTGTGCCATGTCTCGGCACGGAGGAAAAATGTGCGTGTAAAAATTTACTGTAACAGACGTAGTACCTATGGTTCGACCTCGGGACCCAGCCAGTCGGTCGAAAACACCCCACTATCCACACAGCTTCATCATGCTAACATGGCACGGAGGATAGGTGTGGTTAGCTCCGTCTCGACCAGCCATAACGTCTCTTGTTCTAGGCGATTCTTCTATTTTCCAAGCTTTTTTTAGTTGTAATAACACCACGGCAAGCTAGCGCCGCTCTTCGTGTGTGATCGTGCAAAGGTTAGACGATGGAGAGAAGAGAGAGATCACAGACCTGGGACCCACCAGTAAGTGAGTCAACGGTCATGCACGTGTAGACGAGGCACTCCCTCTACTCTACTCAACGTAATACTGTATAAAATCAACTTACGGGACAAAGCCAACAACCGTTGTTGTTTCAGGCTCTCGACTTACGCTTTGTAGTCCAGGTTGCCAGTTCGAATCTTGTCTTTCAGATTTGTTAGTTTTAGGTCCAAATTTGATTAATGACAAGTCGGACCCCCGTGTGTTGTTCTGATATTTTAGTGTAGGATGGTTTTTTTTTTAAAACACTTTGCGCGGTTAGACAAGTAACGGCACAAGTTACACGTATTTTGCAAGTTTACGAACAAAAATGACAGCGGCATAGAACATCACATCCACCCTGCAGCTTAGATGCTATGGTGATACGAGTTTCTACACTGTTGGAAGTGAGATCCAATGGCTTGGGAGTAGTCTTTGTAATTATGCGCAATTTCCAAACTCTCCAAAGGTTTTTTTGCAAATAAAACATTCAGGCCCCGTGTGTGCCGCTGCATCTTGGATCCAACGGCTCCCCGTTCCTCATATTAGGTGCTCCCCGTAGCTTAATTACCCGCTACGGTGATATGAGCATCTAGGTCATATGATCAGTGGTCAGATGGCACATGCGTAGTACTTGTACTTTCTGCGCAATTCCCAAATTCTCTCAGCCGTATATTGCAAAAACATTCAAACCTCCTACTGTGGGCCGTTAGATCTCCGTGAACTTGTATCACCATAGAATCTACTGTGCGGGAGCACCTCATATTCTCCCGTCCGAGAAAACATAAGGTGCTCTCGCAGCTTCGATGCTATGGTGATACGAGCTTCCAGGTCGTTTGATCTGAGATCCAATGGCATCTGAGCAGTCTTTGTGCTTGTAAGCAGTGGCCGAACTCTTTGGGGGCTTTTCTTCAAAAACCCATTCGAACCACCGAGGAGGCATTGGGTCACAAATCCAACGACTCCAAAGAGCTTTTATCACCAAAGCATCTGAGGTGTGGTAGCACATGATATTCTTACATACAGGAGAATATGATGTCCTCCTTCATCTTAGATGCTACAGTGATACGAGCTTCGAGGTCATTGGATATGGGATCCAAGGGCATCTGAGTAGTTTTTGTACAAATTGTGTGCAATTCTCAAACTCATCAAGGTTTCCTGTAAAAATATTAAGACATCATGTGAACTGCTATATCTCAGATCTACAAGCTCCAAGCAACTCGTATCGGCATATAGCGTCTTAGGTATGGGGGCACATGATATTCTCCCGGGGAGGAGGGGTGGGGGTGCACAACCAGTCGGTGGTTGGGAGGATGGGGACAAATATAATCTAAACAACCCTAAACAGAGCTTCACAATTTTATCTAAGGTCGAGGGGGTGACCCCCGACAATCATAGCTCCGCCTAATTAAACACAACATTTGCATGTACTATAGTACTAGACTTAATATTCATGTTTCAGTTTCATGATCGTTTTAAATATTGAATTAAGGACCATGCATGTCTTACATTTTACTCCCTTTGTTCCTAAATATTAGTCTTTTTAGAGATTTCAAGTGGACTCGCACATACGGATGTATATAGACATATTTTAGAGTGTAGATTCACTCATTTTGCTCCGTATGTAGTCGCTTGTTGAAATCTCTAAAAGGCTAATATTTAGGAACAGAAGGAGTATTTTTGAATTCGTGTCATACATGCATGGTTTGGAAAAATAGATGCACTATACTTATTGGATTGTCGTTGTGTTCGTGTGTGGGTGTGTGTGTGTGTGTGGGTGTGTGTGTGTGGTCATATGCTTGATACATACAAAGTTTTCTCACCTCCATATTGTTCATCTTTTAAATTTGAATTTGCATTGAAAAACTTAGCAGGGATACCATGAAATGTGAAATCCACGTTGAGATCACTATATCACAAACTCACTTTAATTCAACAACTCATCATAAATCAGTTACCACGTTGAGATTAGTATTTGCAAGGAAATTATGGGCATTGTAATACACATAGATTCGTTCGGCAACTTAAGAGGTTACTTTCGTATTCTCGAATGGTAGGACCCAACGGCGTACCAGCCAGACCTTGGCTCGTGTTGATCCTAAAAAAACCGGGCTCGTGTCCTTCTGGTGGCGTGCGTGGTACGCACATTAGGCAACACCAACCAGTCGAGCCTCCGCGTTTCGAGTAGAAATATCTGGCGGCCAGAATTCTAGCCCTAGGAAATTCCCCTCATGTCCCCGGTCCATAATGACTACCGATGAACAACGGAGGGATGCTTTAGTAACTAGACAATGTTGTGTTCAAAAAAGTAACTAGACAACATTACCTGCCGTGCCGAGCACGGTTCAATTCCCTCTGTCGCTGCTCGCCAAGGTCACCCGTCAACTGCATTGCCTAGTACTACTACTACTACTACACCAGGATGAGCACAGAATTGAGCCTGTTTGTTTGTGCCTAGTACTTGAGTTAATATATCAGGCAATGCACTGGTACGGCGGCATTATCCTTTTGCTCTGCATATATAACTTGTCTGAAGTCTAACTAAGCAAAAATGTTTGACCAAATCCTTTCTTAAGAAATACAACAGGACAGATGTATGGCTTGAAAATTTATTGCATGATGCAGGTTATGATATTGTTTCGAATCCTGGATCTTAAATTTCAGAAAATCCAAAAGTGACCATAAATTCTTGAAACTGGGCATGGTCACATGATATGGCACAAATATTACTTCATAATTTTTCTCTTCAATTTGAGACAAGCTGCTTATGACAAGTTGCACAAATGAAGAGCCAAGGTATTTTGGAACAAAGACCTGTAACGTTAAGGCGAACGCTTTCACTATTGAAACCGTGGGCGTTTATGTGCCGCCACGAGTTCCACTTCTCATCGGCAGGTGCCGTCCGAGCAAGCGTGTGAGTCGACGGGAGGCGTGCGAGCAGACCGCTACGCCGGCTGACAGGGAGGCGTGCGAGTAGACCATTGTGCAGGTTCACCGGGAGGCGAGCCGTTTGACCAGGCTCCGCCACCCACCTTCGTCCCAACTGCTCCCACATTTAATGTCGCCGGCGCCGTAGTTTAAAATCAACCCTGCACTACCCGGTATCGCTACAATCTTCTCTCTTCCTCTCCGATTCTCCTGTCGTCTACCTCCAACCAGCTTGACCTAAACGTACGCCATGCCGCATCATGATGGCTGCCCTTAGTCTTCCAGTTTCCTGAGGAAGACATTCAGCCGGAGTCTCAAGAACATAAGGCGCTTTGGGACGAGCTTGAACTGGCCTTGCGGGAAGACGTCGCGCCTGTCCCCGCTCCCGTTCCAGCTCCCGTCGCCTCGACTGCGCCAGCGCCCATCCCCGTGGCATTGATGGGTTGGGAGCCGCACATTGTCTCCGAGCTTGATGCCACGGGGTTCCACGATGTCCCCGCCGACTTTCATGCGCCTGTGCACCTGCCAGCGCATGCGCCTGCGCGTGCAGTGACACGCACGCCCGTGCTAGTGCCCGTGCACCTGCCAGCGCATGCGCCTGCGCGTGCACTGACGTGTGTGCCCTTGCCGGTGCCCATGCACATGAATGTCTCCGCCGCGCCGTTGACAGCGCCTGTCCCCACGCGGGTGCCAGTGCCCCCCTCAGCGGCATGGATGGCCGCCGTCGACCGCTTCCTTGCATCAACGCCAGTTTCCTCCTCCCGCCAGTTGACTCGCTCCTGGAGACCGAAGTCCACAACATTGTGGCCTTCCTTGAAGCTAGGGCCAACGTCCAGGAGTACGCCAACAACGGCGCAAGACGCCGCCGTCACCGTCGGTCAGTGGCCCGACGACACACAGAGCACGGCAGAGGCGCCGCTTCCCACAGCAAGACGCCCTGCCATGTAATCTAAATTTGCCATGAAAATCGTTCGGATTGCCATGCTTAAAATCTGAACGTTTATCATTTCCGTTTATTTTAGATCGATTTTCGTATAATTTAAAGTTGGAGTCAGATTAAATGAAATCTATGGTTTGATCGATTGAATGTTCTGCTAGAGCCGTATCAAATTAAATATAAAACATCATCAAGCCATATGTATTCCTTGTCATCTAATGACCTAAACTGCTTCAATGTCGAGCGCTCAACATGTTTAGCGTGCAGTTAATTTCATGCCAAAAATAGTGCTAATCACATAATAACATGCAAATAATATCCAACTTAATATCCGCATGCACTTAATATACTTCCAAATTAACGTGCATTGCACGTACACACTGACTAGTGCTGCTAGCACGTGAAACTGGTGGCGTAACTTATGAATGCGTCCAGATATGGTCAACGGCAACATCGCCCGCGAGTTCTTCGTGTTTGCCCGTGCGTCTAAACGCAGAAGGGGAGGAGAGAGAGAGAGAGCACACATGGAACCCACCAGTAAGTGAAGGCGAATAGTACTAAAAATAATATTACATGTTATCAATTAAATAGGCTGTGGTAATACAAAAACATTATGTGAACAAAGGGAGGTACAACAAACATTGATGTTCTATGTATGTTGCCTATTGACGTGCGGCTTGAAGGCCCTTGTCGCATGTTCGATCCTCGTCCTTTATTTTTTAATTTGTATATGGGTCCAAATTTGTTTCATGACATGTGGGCCCCTCGGTGTGTAGTTTGTATCACTTTAATTTGTGGGTCCAAATTTGTTCTATTCCAAGTGGATTATCAGTGTGTAGTTTTGTAGCTTATTTATAATAATTAAAGAGAACAACCGAGTTTTTTGCAATAATACCATGGTGCGACGTTGAAGGCGAGAAAGGACGTGCGAGAGAGCGATGACCGAGCCAGAGGGAAATCAACTAGGGGAGTTGCGGGGGTTGCAACGGTGTTTCGAGTAGTTGTGGGCCGAATGCTACAAAAATATAATCTAAACCGACCGGAATAAGTGCCTACCCAAATTAATCATAGGTTGGAGTGCCCCTCGCAATGTAAATAGCTCCGGCTTTGCGAGGGATGGAGAGGTAGCTTCAATGTGTGGAAGATACCGCGTGAGAAAGCGAGGTCAATCGAGAGACATATAGATAGAGAGACAAAGTGAGTGTGGTCCGACATTCATGGAACAAATATATATATGCTCTGGAGAGATATTGTCCGATTGAGCTTTTGGCAAGGGTGAGGGCCGTAAGATAGAGCTTGAGAGATGATCCAGTCACAGACATGTAGATATATTTTGTGCGTGGGAGGAAGCAAGGTCGATCGATCACATAGGGTCGTCGTGCGATCGAAAGAGTGAGACGGGTTGGAGAGAGTGACCTAGATAGACAATGTGCGTGAGAGAGTATACAATGTGAATAAGTCGAATTGGGCTCAAACATGGTGATATATCGTTTTTGTCCGAGAAATAGCGAGGTCAATTGAGACATACAAAGAAAGAGGGAGAGGGAGAGAGAGAGGGAGAGAGAGAGGGCGAGCATGGCCCGCCATGAGGTCGAAAGAGTGGGGGCGGCTTCGATGGACTGACCTAGATAGACAATCTGTGTGAGAGAGTATAGAGTGTGTCGATTGAGGCCTGAACAGGGAGATATATCATTTGTGTGTGAAAGAAAACGAGGTTAAACGAGACTCAGAGATAGAGAGTGAGATTGAGCGAGTGTGGCCCGCCGTGCGGAAGAAAGAGTGAGACAGTCTCGACGAGTGACCTAGATAGACAACGTGCGTGCGTGCGCACGAGAGGTTGGGGGCTAGATAGGCAATGCATGTATTTAGCGTGAGAGGGAGAGAGGGAGAGAGAGAGAGAGCTCGGCATGGGTGCAATGGTGGGTGTGTGAGGTAAATAGATTTCGTAACAGAGTGGAAAAAGGGGGTTGTGTAGTTGAGAGAGTTAGAGATCGAAACATGGAGAGAAAGAATGGATGTGTGTTGGAAACCGATAGCTTCCTAAGGTGGTTAGGAGAGGAAGACTGACCGATACAGGAAGTATGTAGCGTGTGTGCGGGGGGGGGGCTAAAAACAACATTTGAATGTAGATAGTAAGACACTTAATATCGATGTTTCAATTCGGTGTACATTGTAAGATTTGAACTGAGGACCATGCATATGGGTAATTATTTCGAATTCGTGCCATACTAGGTTTCGAAAAGTTGACATTGACTCGGTTTGTTGTGCGATTTCGTAGGTCATATGTTTGAATCCATCCAAAAGTTTTCTGACTACCATGGTGTTCATCATACACATATGAATTTGTATTAAAAAGTAGCATGGATACAGTGAAATGCGAAATCCACGTTAGAATTGGAGATCGCTATGTGACACACACTCTAATTCATATAACTAATTATGTGACACACACTCTAATCCACGTTAGCGTGGATACCGTCTCGATTTTTTTTCAAATAACTCCTCATTAATTAATTTATAGTATCTCCTTTCGAATGACTAATTATTGCAAGGAAAACATGGGCATGGTAATACATACAGATTCGTTTGGAAATGAAAGAAGATCCGTTTGCATTCTCAAATGTAGGCGCACCAGGGTCGTGTCGTGGTGGTCGCATGTATCGGACGGACGCATAGCACC
>NC_057808.1:526765988-526811440 GCF_018294505.1 Triticum aestivum | reverse complement strand
CGGATTGAAATATCTGGCGGCCTTACTTCCAGCCCTGCAAAATCTCCCTTCTCCACCGTCCCCTTCCGCGCCCAGATTGCTTAAATCCCTAATTCGCCACCAACCCAAGCAAAGTTAGACGCGCCCCTTGTCTCGTCTCTTTCCCCGCGTCTGTGCCTGACGACGACGACGAAGACGACGGTCGCGCTTCACCACCGCACTGGAGCTACCTCATCTACGCCCTCGTCCACCGCACCGGGTGGTCCACCGACAAAGTCGGCCGCCGCAACCGACGTGCCTCACAGACACCGACTTCCACTGCATCAGGTGCGCTTCACTGACGCCGTCTCCCAGCTCACCGGGGCTACTTCACCGAGCACATCGTCGCGCCTCCGCCCCCGAGGCCGCTGGGGCTTCACCAACGGTCTCGTCCACCGCATCGTAGCGCTCTGCTGCCACTCAAGATCTGCATCCGTGCGCGGCCAGCCAACGCCAGCGCATCACCCTCAACGGCTCTGAAGTAACCCGCACTCTAGCTAGGCGAGCATGCCCAAACGCCGGCCCGAACTAGGTATCCACACATCACTCCCTTGTGCACTGTTCCTACGATGTTTGGATATCCTTTCGCTGCTCTCTTAGCTTACACGCCTATCCAACTCTGACTTTAACTCTTATTTCTTCTGGAGATATCATCTGAAACAAGAAAATCCATTTTTTAGCGAAGCATGACGGCGCTACGGGATCTGGTACACATCATGCACACCCGTATAACCTTGTAAGTATCTGTCCTCCGGTACAACAGCAAGGTTGATTCCCCTTATTTGATCAGCCATTCGCCGTGTCAAAAATGTAGAGGGGGATGCAAGGAGCACAAGGCCTGCACATCCAAGCAAGTGGTAACATGGACTTGTACATGGAACATCCTAAGCGCAAGCAGAGCTGCAGTGAGCCTGTACAACGAGCTAGCATAAGTCCCTGCATTTCATTTAATTCGTACTGGCATTCGTGTATGATCTGTGTGCAGTGGCGGATCCACGAATTCAATTTACCAGGGGCGAACATTTAACTTTAAAAATACGAAGGCACTTGCACTCCGGAAATCAACATAACTTGAGAAATGTGAAGCTACATGCACTTTGAAAACCAGCTAATGATCCAAAGTAGTTCAGATTATAAACACTAAATGATGCAAGCACCAAAAAACACAAAATGCAACATGGTCTATACCTGCTTGAATTATTCGTTCTCTGGCTGAAAATATCGAAGTGTAATTGCACCTATAACCAGTGCGCATACTGCATATCAATATATCTATCCTGCACAAGTATGCCAAAAGTTTTAAACAACACATTAGAAAATTATTTATGCTACGATGTCATGATACGGGGACTTTCTGGTAGATGGCCTCGACGTTTACTCAAGCCATGAAAATGCACTATAATTTGCTTGTCATCAATGCCTGCAAATCTCTATGTCTCTCTCAACATAGCAGATCATCATTAGACACTAAATCCTTCAATGAGAGCTTGCAAAATGCTTGCATTAGATGCCTCATTAGACACTATATGTTCATCACCAGGAGCATGTAAAATGTTTGCATCAAACCCTTCATTAGTAGTCTATTCATTAGACACTTCAGGCTCAAGAACAATACGATCTTGGATGTTTGCACCGGAAACTTGATTAGATACATCAGATTCAGTCAGTTCAGTATTGATTGGGGGAGTTATAAAATAAGTAGAAATTGGTTTCATTTTCTCATAGATTCCCTACATACAAGCAGTTTTACAACACCATCAGGTTTAACTATAGGCCAGAAATTGAAGAGTTGAATTAGATATAATCAGGGATGTGATGTACCTGCTCGTTGCGCATGCTACTCTTGCAAGCTGCGACTGTCCGTTTGCGCAAGCTCGATGCCATGCCCGTGCTGTCGCCGCTGCCTCCCACGCAGGCTACACCCAGGGTTGGATCTTCATCTTCTTGTCATTCCGTTCGCTTGAAGCCCGACGACCGCCCTCCAACGAAGGCGCGAGGAAGTGTTGTGTCGGTCTGTCCAGCGGCGGCTAGGTTAGGAGCGAACCAGACTGGAGGCTCGAGCGGATGAATTGGGATTTTTCCTGCTGTCGATCGATATGGGAGGCGCTCGTTTGGGCCGCGAGCCTGCGATAGGGCCTGCCTTGCACTTATGTTATTGGCCTATCCAAATTGAAACATTTTTCTTCATTTTTTACATTGCCTGCTCGTGCGTTGGGACGAACAAAATAAGCCTGGGCCAACCTGGACGACTCAAACTAGGTGCACACTTTCGAGCCACCCGAGGCGGCCGCCCATACCAGCCCCTATGTTGGCGTCGCCCCTTTTTGCATGTATGATAGGGGTAGTGAAAAATATTCCAGTGGCACTTTTGATTTACCCACAGAATGGTTGAATTGCTTGTTTCTATGAACTGAGTTGGCCAATAATGTGAAGGATGCCAGTCTTTTCATCCTATTGTAGATTGCTTAGATCTTGATATGCCAAAAGTAATCGCATGAAATATACAGTAAAAGCTAGTGTGATGTGTGTGGCTACAACTAGTTTGACTACACGTCCTCATATAACATATCAAGGACGCACCATCTTACCGGATTAACCATTCGACTTACCAATGCAGTGTGGGAAGAAAGAAGTATTGGGACTGCGTATCCAAGCAATTGATGCCATGGACTCCTTCGTACAACCTTGTAAGCGAAAAAGAAGTTGCAGTGTGCCTGTACAAAGAACTAGCGTAAGTTCAGTTACCTGCTTCTCGAAATTTTAGTTAGGCACTTATTGCAAAATTGTTCAATTACGTTGCTTGGCTTAATTTAGTTTGTTACTGATTACATAATGCCACAGCCTGTTAATCCTATTATAGACTACACCTATCTATGTGTTTGATACTTACTGCTAAGAATTACCAGTTTGCCTGAACTTAAATAGCTACTTGTTTGTTTAACTTCTTTGCTGCTGCAACAACGGGTCACAATGATGTTAATAACTACTTTTCAACATCGAATTGAAACTCTTTAATTCCTTGTTTGTTTAACTGGTTTGCTGTTATAACTCCAGTTGAGATGTTTTGCTAACTTCAACTTTTCTGAATCCAATCGGAACTTTAATGGCAAAACAGGTTAGCCCAAGATCAAAGAGCGAGGTCCCCATGGACGTTGTATCATCCCACAACAGTGGCACCAGCCCAATCATGCATTATGAATTGCCAACTGCTGATGCTCTAGAGGCTAAACTAGTGATAGAAAGAGATTCTGCTTCTGCACTTAGAGATGAAGTTGACATGTTGAGGAAGCAAACAGCACAATCAGTAGCAGTACTCAAGACAACCATTAAATATTTGGTGGATTTCAAAACGAAGCAAGCTGAGACTGACCACATTGTTAAGGTCCTGAAGGAAAAAAAGGAAATTAAATTCCCACTTGGTAAATCATAGGTGAAATGTTCTTTCCATCGTTGAATAACCTTTGTGTTGTTAGTTCATGTAATCAATCAAACCATTTTTTAGAGATCATGTAATAATTGTTTTTTGTTTTTTGTTTTTTGGTTTGTAATTTTATTTGAGCACAAGTCTGTATTAATTGATAAGACTCGGAGACATTTCATTTTGATTGTTGTGCCAGACCTACAAATATGCCAATCGGGCTGAATGTGCATTCAGCAATAATAGTAGTATAGATGGACCATAAGTGGCACGCATCAAAAAGGATGCTGTTGTAGCAAAGAAAAGTACAGCGGCCTGGCTTATGTATGTTAGTTGATATTATTGATCCATATACCCTATAAGTGTTTATATGTCTGTTAGTTCTGTACATTCTTGGTTGATTCACTCGGTATTTGAATCTTGATACATCGCTTGTGTACATATCTAAATGGGAGTACACATTATGCTGTGTGTGACATTTGAGTTAGACATGAAGTGTTCCAAATATTCGAATTCACCTTAAACTGGATTCTAGCTTCTGAATTTGAGTATCGGCATTTGTAAACCATATTCATATATGACAGTGGAATACATCTTTGTCGTCCTTTTGAAGATATATAAAAACACATGGAATGATTTATAAAGATTCGTATAGGAATACAAAATGGATTCGAATTTAGTTGCCAGGGTAAACGTGGATGCTTATTGTCCCAAAATTTGAAAGAAGCGGCAAAATGTCCACTCCCACGTCGGCTGCCCGAAGCCAAGCGTTTGGGAGATGGAAATTACTGTCTACCCATTACATGGACAATCCATCGGCCCGATTTCCCTACTCTAAATAGGGGTAGGATAGTAACTTCAATAAGACATGACACGACTGCCTCTGAGCCCATTCCGACACGGTGGGCGCCAAACATGGGCGGCAAAACACATTTGATTCATCGTCCGAAAGACCTCTGTTTCTCCCTCCATTTCGCCATTCATACACGGTGGGCGGCAAAACAAACTTGACTCGGCCGAAATCGATGTAGGCAAATATTTTCAATAGGGGCAGGTTTGTAACTTCACTCAGATATGACACAACCGCCCTACCTTTTAGCCCTGTTCATACACCGTGGGCGCCAAACATGGGCGCCAACCACCCTCTCCTCACCCGAAATCGCTTTGGGCAAATATTGGCGAGATGCGATATTACCGTCGTATCCCCAACCAACGAGACGTCCAAATTTCAAACGGGGGCTAAGTTCATAACTTTCCCATATTTCAGACAGGCGTGTCCCAAAAACATGGCTCCCCGTACCTCTCCCTCCATTTTCCCATTCATACACCATCCGCGCTAGAACACTATCCCCACACCAGCCTCCGTCCGCCACCCCATCCATCGCCGCCGTCCTCCACCACATCCATCGCCGCCGTCCTCCACCACATCCATCGCCACCGTCCTCCACCATGCCGGAGCGCCTACCAAGACCGCGTCATCCACTACTAGAGATGGACGTTTCTCATCCACGGCGACGGACCAAGAGCCTTGCATCACATCCTCTCTCTTCATCGGCGTCGTCGTCCTCTTTGCCGGGGCCGCTCACACGACCTTCTCTTCCACCGCAACGAGACTTATCCCCCGATGCACCCGACTACCGTCGCAGATCTGCTTCAACGCCACAGACAGCCATCGCACCCCCGATGCCTACACGGCGCCGCAAGAGAGGTGGTACTTCATATCTCCTCAACTTTTTGATCTCAACCAAAAAAAGATCTTAACGTGTTCACTATACTTTTCAGCTCTTAGAAATTAGTTCTTAGTTCGAAGCAGACAATGGCTGCTAAATATCATTTCTCCGGTTTCCCCCTTTTATGATCACTATACGATCAGAATACGTGCTTCGTGTCATAATAGCACTGCTCGACCCATCAAGCAAAACAAGCTTAGTTGTTCAAATACGGATATGATATTATTAAAACAGATTCGTTTAATTGGTCAGCTAAATGTTCCTAAATTAGTTTCGAAAATGCATGTTTGCCGCTCGGGTGTGTATCTCTACAGGGTGCCCACGGTGGGCCGGCCCACCCTGGGATTTTGGGTCGTCCCAGGCCCCGATTCCCCTCTGTTCTGTTGCGCGCTTCCGATCTCTACTCGCCCCCAGCCGCCTGCCTCGCCGGCAACTTGCCATCCCCGGACGGCATGACTCTAGGAGGAGACGCCGGACTAACAGGAGGTCAGGAGCCGCTTGCCCAATAGCGTCACCGCTGCCCGGGCGCGCCGCCGTGCCTACCTTCCCAGTCCGTTCAGGGCTCAGGCTTGCAGCACCCACTAAGCCAACCCGATTTATCCCGAGATAAGTCATCAACACTCAACAGCCACTCCTCATCACCCATTTTCTAATTGATTCATTACTCATTAGGCAGGACTGTCATTAGGGTTTGTTGTGTGCTCAGTGCTACCTACACTTATGGTTCAGATGTATTTCGGTAATCTTTAGTACCTGTAAAGTTCACAGGGTTTTCAAAATTCCGGCCCTAGGAACAGACACTAGTCATTTTGGATTGTTGGTCGTAGTGACATTTACCCAGATTACTACTGCAAGCTAGGTTTGTTGAAAATTTTACTTGTCTTTTTTACTCATTCGATATAATATCCAATTATTCACGTCCATTAGTTGCAAACAATAAGTGCTAGACAAAGTTCTTGATTCAGATTTTGGACGGTCTCTTACTACAGTTACAATTTTGCATACTTGTCCTAGTGAGCTCACAAGTAAATGATTGATTCACTACATCTATGCTTGCCTTGTCATATTTGTTGTCAATATTCTTTTAGGGTGGACCACCCTGTTTCTAAATACTGCAACCGTAGACATGAGTGAATGGTATTTCTCTATGTGATATCTTCCATCATGTGTGGGCAACGAACACTGCATTGTATAGAAAGAAAGTGTCATTTCCAGCTTTTACATAGGCTTCGATCTTTTACATGGAATACAATCTGCCTACTTGCTTTGTGTCGCACTACCAACACTCCACCCTTGAAGCTAAACATTATGCCACTCATAATTCCTTAGTTTATTTCTTCAAATATGAATTTCATATAATTCTAATGTTCCTACTTTAGTTTTGAAATGTGTGTCTGCCTGTTATAGAGACATAAGGGTTTTGTATTTCTATGTGTGGTCTGGTCAGCACGGTTGGGGGGTGAACTTTGCATATGCAGGGGTTTATAGGGAGACACTCTTCGAGTTGAATCCACAATACATTCCATAGATAATCTGACTACTTTTTATGATTTCATGAATCTCAGATTCTGAACAGCATCATAATGACTATGAGCTTGCGCGCACGAAAAGAATAAAGCAGAACAATGCCATGGCTGTCAAACTTGGCATTAAGGGAATGAAATCAAGTCTGGATGAAATGCAATGCAAACGCTCTCCACCTACAGATTCATGCTCAGAATATGATCCTAACAGTGATTCTGAGCTAGAGGGGGACCTAAGTCAATGTAGCTCCCTAGTGGAGGACTCAGAGGAAGATGCCCTATCTTATTCACCCATCAAGGTGCTTGCTCCAACTTTCCAAGGTTATATTTGTCGCACATATCTTGCAACTGATGCTTTGCATTGCTTCTACTTTGTTGAACTGCCATTAGCTTAGTTTACACATCGTGTATGTGAATACGGCATGCCTATCCATTTTCAGTACATATTCCATCTGTAATCAAACCATATTTATCAATTCAAATGATGTTCCTGTGTATCAGACGTTCAAAAGGAAGAGGGCGATTGCTGATCATGGAGGAGCACAAGCAAAGTATTTGGAAAAGGTAGTGGCACCTAATAAATCAAATAGCCCATTAGGTGTAGTTGCAATATCACCTGACCCACAAAACACCCCAACTCTAGCAGACTCTAGCCCTACTACACTGGTCATTTCTGATACCCCAACTCAGCAGACCCCAACTGCAGCAAACGTTATGATTATGCCAGTTGACATAGCACCAGCTCTACGACGCAAAAACCCCATTCCAGCAAAGAGTACAACAAATCCAGTTGCCAAATCCCTTTTCGAACCAGGGAGAGCCCCAATTGCAGCAAATAGGACCCCTATTCCATTTCTTCACAATTTAGAAGACAAAGCTTATATTGTTGTCAGGAACTTTGTGCGCATCTTTCCTTCATGGAAAGATTATACCGCAGACATAGAACAATTTATCAGTCTTCCTCCGCAACTTATGCATAAGTAATGTACTAATGTTATTCATGGTCATTACTGCATATGTTTCTACTGATAGAAGACACAATATTTCATTCTTTTAAATAGGCGAGGACCAAACTGGATTGTGAAGACGAGCAAGGGTTGGTTGCGCTTTTCAAGCACTCGTTATTGAAGTATCGTTCCTACCTGAGGCAAGCGCACTTCGATGGTAAGCCTCTAAACGAAATTTATGTAAAGTCTCCGGTGCTACATTTATCCAACTGTGACTGGAATAATCTTGTTACACATTGGTCTCGGCTGCAGCGTACACTTCGATGGCAAGCCTCTAAACGAAATTTCTGTAAAGTCTCCGGTGCTACATTTATCCGACTGTGACTGGAATAATCTTGTTACACATTGGTCTCGGCTGCAGCGTAAGGTACTATCTATGATATCACATCACAATTTGAACTACATTTCTGCATTTTCCTTAACGTCTCACTTGTACAAAAACTGTTAGCAGAAGAACATTCGTTCTCAAGGGACCACAGAATCTCGCAACTATACTGCACACTGCATTGCTCTTGTGAGTACCTCTTGCCCTGTATGACCATACTTGCTTTCATAGCTGTTTGATTATGTAGCATCACTGCACATGTTAGCCTCGTTATCGTCCTGGTGGAAATTATAAGATCCGTATGGACTCTTACATAAATTCAGAATCAACCCAGTGCTTTTGAAGAGGTTTAGCTCTGCAGTCCTCTTGTAAGGACTGAACATCGTCTATCACTGTACTTACATTAACATCTACTCCCTCCGTCCCATAATATAAGAACGTTTTGTACAGTACACCAGTGTTCAAAACACTCCTGTATTATGGGAAGAGGGATTGGTTCATTGTGTAGCATTCTGCATCATATCTCCCTCACCCACCATTTACTAAAAAAGATCAGATCTATTTTTAATCTTACCAAAAAGTAGAATACACAGACAATGCCAGTGCAGAAGTGTAGCCCATTGGTCTTGTCAGTACATTTTGTAGTTGATTATGTAGCATTAATCTGCATCTTATCTTCATTACCCTCTATCCCTTCCAGTATTATCATATCTATAATTACTCTCTACAAAATGTAGAGTATAGGCAATGCTTATGAAGAAGATTTTGTGCTGAAATTCTTGAGTTATCCTTCCCTTGACATGGAGAAGGGCATTATAAAGCCGGTGTTAACTGTTAATGTAAGTCAGTCCTTCTAAAGCCTTTATCCTCAATTGCTGTTTAATTTGCTCATACTCCCTACCTTTTACTGCTATTTAGTTTGCTATTTCTACCAAAATGCATGTTCGCAAGAACCGTAAGTTCTAAGTTTTACTTGTAAAACCAAATTCCTTATTCATACCATGCACATTACTCAATACTCCCTATATGTATGCTTGTTTTTGTGGATCTATAATCCAGTGTGTGGTGAAGCAGCCCACGTTTGCACCTTGTCATCTCCTGTTTTATCTTACTGATGTGGCTAATGATATGAACAACATGCCATGCACATTAACCAGAATAGATACAATGATTTTCTTTGCCCTTCATCTATGCTTGTTATGTTGACATAGTAATCCAGTAGTGTGGTGAAGCTCCCCGCATTATGAACAATGCCAAATTATGCAATTGATATTTTGAACTTACTCTTTATTTTCTAATTTGAAATTGGATAGAATTGACTACACAGTTATCATCTTTGTTTATACACATGCAAAACCTGTCATCTCTCTGCTTTGTTTCAGGGTGATATGCCTGATGGCATGCACATGTCTACTGAAGGCTGTGCGACAAACCCAACATATATTGCAGCAAAGAAGGCAAAACATCTTGAAGATAGCGAGACAACCCCAAAGTCTTGTCTTGATGCAGTGTTCAAGTTACTTGAGACTAGCAGTCAGACAAGCTCACAGAATTCGTTGTCTGAATCAGTTCGACTTCTTCAGTCCCAAGTTCTAGCAGAAAGGCATTCTGCAACTCAACTTCGACTTGAAGTCCTATCTCTAAGAAAGATTGCCGAGAACACCAATGAGAACCTCATCGCTAAACAGCTACACCTGGAAGCTATGACCGACATGCTAGGCCGGTCTCACAGCCTTGCTCAGCAGCTTGCGCAGCAGTTCCCGCGCAAGGCTAACCTTTCTTGAATTGTCTTGGAAGTGGTCTCGGTTCAGTATTATTTTGTTACGCTGCAATGGTGCCCAGTTTTTGTAATCTGCTTCTTCGTTGCGCTCTATGATCACTGGTGGCCAACTTCGATGCCCAGTGGTTGTAATATACCATTATCTGTGTCAAAACCGGCGGATCTCGGGTAGGGGGTCCCGAACTGTGCGTCTAAGGCGGATGGTAACAGGAGGCGGGGGACACAATGTTTACCCAGGTTCGGGCCCTCTCGATGGAAGTAATACCCTACTTCCTGCTTGATTGATCTTGATGATATGTGTTTTACAAGAGTTGATCTACCACGAGATCATAGAGGTTAAACCCTAGAAGCTAGGCTATGATTATGATTATTGTTGTCCGAAGGACTAAAACCCTCCGATTTATATAGACACCGGAGGGGGCTAGGGTTACACAGAGTCGGTTACTAGGGAGGAGATCTACATATCCGAACTGCCAAGCTTGCCTTCCACGCAAAGGAGAGTCCCACCCGGACACGGGACGAAGTCTTCAATCTTGTATCTTCATAGTCCTACAGTCCAGCCAAACTATATAGTCCGACTGTCCGAGGACCCCCTAATCCAGGACTCGCTCAGTAGCCCCTGAACCAGGCTTCAATGACGATGAGTCCGGCGTGTAGATTGTCTTCGGCATTGCAAGGCGGGTTCTTCCTCCGAATACTCCATAGAAGATTTTGAACACAAGGATCGTCTCCGGCTCTGCAAAACAAATTCCTCATACCACCGTAGAGAGTATAATATTCCACCAATCTAATCTGCTCACAACTTTTCATAACGTGACATCCTGCCGTGGTCCGGTCCTTACGAACCATTTTTCCCAGCCTGCCACTACACGTGTTGCAAGGTGGTTTTCTTGGCACGTCTTGTCGAAGCAGAGATCGTGTCCCCTTATCACTAGATTCTCATCAATACGGGTGTGGGTAACCCAATCACGCCTGCTGGTATGACTCCTCGATTTTAGGCAAGTTCCAAACGGCCACAGGGAGGACGCTTGATATTCACCCTCTTTATAAAGGGCCAAGGCCTGTCCTTTTCCTCTCGCGCTCGATCCTTCCCTTCCCCCACCTCGAATTCCAACATCCAAGGCTCAGGCTAAGCGCTTCAGACCTTCAATCATGTCCGGATCCAACCTTCAAGGCCAGTGGATGGCCTCCTCTGTCACAGAGGAGGACATCAAGAAGCTAAGAGAAGCCAGGTATCTGACCGCCGCAATCTCGCATAGGCTGCCTACTAAAGGGCAGGTTATCCCCACTCCCGAACCCAATGAGAGTGTCGTATTTGTTTCCCACTTCCTCCGAGGGCTAGGCTTTAGTCTTGATCCCTTCGTTAGAGGCCTCATGTTTTATTACGGGCTCTATTTCCATGATCTGGCTCCGGATTCC
Organism: Triticum aestivum; assembly: GCF_018294505.1. Classification (NCBI taxonomy): domain Eukaryota; kingdom Viridiplantae; phylum Streptophyta; class Magnoliopsida; order Poales; family Poaceae; genus Triticum; species Triticum aestivum. The sequence continues at coordinate 526,800,220 of NC_057808.1, read as the reverse complement.
ATCCTTCACATCTCGTCGTTCATCGTCATGTGTGAGGCCTTCCTCCGCATTGCCCCACACTTCGGCCTATGGCTCAAGACCTTCAATGTGAATCCGAAGATGATCGATGGGCGACACGCCGAATGCGGAGGTGCCATAATAAGAAAAGGCGCCGGTGCTCCATGGCCAAAGGGTTCCTTCCCGGAGATATCCAACTTATGGCAGCGGGAGTGGTTTTACATCACTGCTCCCCGAAGTACTAAGTGGGTAGCTGCCCCCGCCTTCCGGTCGGGCCCCCCGCCACAACTGGCGTCATGGGTCAACAAGGGGCTGGACTGGGGGCCGGTTAATGACGTGCCGACATTGCAGAGTCACATCCGAGATCTCCTCAAGAGAGATGTCAGCCTTGTCAAGGTAATGCAAGTGATGCTAGTTCGTCGGGTCCTGCCATGCCAACGTCGACCTCTCCGTATGTGGGAGTTCAACCCGGAAGGACCGCGAACTATTCAGCAATTCTTCGGCGTGACGCTCGAAGAGATGTATGGATTGTTCTTCGGATCACGAATAAAGTGTCCGGACACCACCGAGGATGCGGGTCTGAACTGCAATCGTCCGGATACCCACGTAAGTAATTCTGTGGCCGAACATGTTGTCTTTTATTTGTCACAACGTCATTCTGAAAAAATTGCTCTTTGACCAGGACTGAATAAAAAAGGCGAAGATGATCAGGTGTTCGGCCCCCCTTCCCGAAGGCTCACCGGATCATGTACTAGCCAGGATGCTTGAGCATGCACCTTATCAAGTTCCATCAGAGGAAGATAAGGGGAGGAATAAAGAAGCCGAAAGCGGGCCTCACGCATTACTCATCCAAACCGGGGGAATTAGTGTCTCCGCGAAGGAGGATAATCGGGGAGAAGAACCTACAATTCCCTCTACCCAAGGAAGGAAAAGGACCGCCTCTGAAGACTTGGAAACGAGGGTTTCCAAACGAGGGAAGAAACCTTCGTCAGGGGGCCCTGCCCCGGAGGGCATCCTTACCGCACAGTGCCCGCAAGGGGATCAGCCCTCCACCGATCTGTAAGTGAACAAGAGTACTTTTGGTAAATATATCCTGCTCCATCTCCGAGGACAATAACCGAGACGTATGTCTTGCAGTTCGGATCGTAGCCCTTCTCGACAGAGTTCGTCTTCGGGGGATCTTCTTCCGGAAATGATGGAGAGCAAAACGCCTCCCCCTGTCTCCCCGCCTCATGAGGCAGATGACCCTAAGGTGTCGTCACAGAGGATTTCTCCTGATCCACCAAGGCCAGAAGGTAACCCTTCGGCCACCCGAAGTCCGGAGTATTCGGCTCCTAAGGAGAGCAACAGAAAGAGCTCGGAACCGTCCGGTGTACGACCGGACGCACTGATGGGTCTTCTGGAGCAAGCGGCTATATCGGAAGTGCATCGTACCTTAATGGGTACGGTGGTTGAGAGGATTTCCTCCGCCAAAACTGGGTTGCATGAAGCTTTTATGAGCCTACTAAGAGGCTTTGAGGTACGCAAAGTAATATATATATTTTTTGGCAGTACCGCACATGGAAGGTGTGCCCTATACAGATAGTAGCCCCTGAGACTCTGGTTGCTGTCCAGAGGCGGTAAATAGAGGATCATAATCCCAGGTGATGATCACGCTGCTTTTATGTGCAGGCGGCTGATGGTCCGGTGGCTGGCCGGACTGGTGAGTTTGCCGAACTGAGGCGGCATCTTGATGCGGCAGATGCCGAAATCGTGCTTGTAAACAAGCGGCTTGACGAGGCACAGGGTATGTATTTTCCGGTGGTCAATAGATATTAAGAGGAGCATGATGCTAGTATCTGTAATATGTTGTGACTGCAGATGGAGCTGCCGCCGTGGAGACCCTTCGGGCGGAACTTGCCCGAGCCAAGGAACAAGCCAGGAGAAGTGATGCGGCCGCCCTAAAGGCGGCCAAAGAGTTAAGAGCCGAACAGGCTGCTCATCGCTAGAGCGAAGACAAAATAGCCAAGATGGCTGTTGAGCTGAAAGATGCCACCGACCGGTATGAGCTTTGAAAAAGAAAGCCAAGCGCAAGCGGCGGACCTGAAGAAAGCCATGGAAGCAGCCAAGGAAACCCGCTCTAAAATCAGAGCGGCGAAGGAGGATCTCCGTCAAGCTGGAGATATCACAGCTGGGAAGCCCTTTTTGTTGCGGACGAAGTTTAGAGACCCGAAGTATGCCCCTCTGGAACAATTATGGAGCGCTGCAGACGCGTACTCGGACTTGGCAATGAGTGCTTCTGATGCGACTGAGTTTTTCAAAGATCGGAAGGAACATGAAGTGGAAAAGGTTGTTCTGGTCGCTGTTCAGTGCTCCCACATGTCCGCTGCTGTTAAATGAACAAATGGCCGAGTGGGCCGAGCTCCGTAGGTTGTCCGGACTTGCCATGAGGTCTGTCGTGGATCATCTTTGGCCGGAGGGACCAAGGCCGAACAGTTATTTTGGTTTAGTGCAACGATTCCTTGGTGTTGTGCCGCTTATCGACGCTGTAAAGAGGTCGGCGTGCATAGAGGGTGCGCGGATGGCTCTTGCCCGTGTTAAGACATATTAGGCAGAGATGCAGGCCACCGCTATTGCAACCCAGGATCCGGCAGTAGGCCAGGTCTCAGCCGAGCACTATTTTGAAGGTGCTCGTTTAATAGAGGCTCAGTGCTTGAAGAGTATCATGTTCGAGTGACATGTACCCCAATTGTAAAAATAATGCTATTTGGATTATCAAGGTTGTATTTATACTTTTGCCTAAAAGTATTATGATGCCTCCTGTGTGGCCGTTTATGTATGTATATAACCTGAAAGTTTGCAGTCGTCGGCTTCAGCCCCCACGCATATAATCCGGGGGTGTTCGTAAAAGCACGTATTCACACTTGATCCAACTTCTTGGTCCGTTAAGGAGGTGATAGCGCGGTGAACAAGGCAATCAGACTATATTGCTTTAACACTTTCACTTAGCCATAGGAGTTTGACGGTGGGCTGGTACCTCCGCGCTCATCCGAATACGGGGCACGTACATACGTGACTGGGAAATCGGTCCTTCGTTAATGCGGAGGAATCGCGAAGATTCCGCTGGGTCATCGAGTGGTTGACCAGTCTCGCGCTTTATCATGACAGTCAGTTTTTGGCTTTCTCTACTGAGGTGCTCATCCAGATGAACCAGGGCACAATCGCGGCAGTTCTCCCGATGCCACCTTAGTCGATAGAGCGGAACGTAAGGTAGCAAAACACGGGAGCCGGGCAAACCCAACTATTGACCAAAGGCCAAACTCGCGACGCCGAACACTCCCTAAGGTATTCGGACTTTACAACATATGCTGGGCTAAGTAACGCCCTCGATAGTAAACCCTGAATTTCCAGGTACGTGCATTAGTCTGACGTGACGAAAATGTCAATAACGCCATCATCCCTCTCGGTTGTGTTGAGTATCCGGAGAGTGTGAAGCAACAAGAGACAGTAAAAAAGGTTTACTCAGGGTCTTAATCTAAAAAGAAACCTTTGAGCGGGGCCCTGCTGCACGTCTGCGCCTGTGTCTCCGTTGTGTCGTATCCTGGAAGGGTGTAGCACGATTATTATCTGTAAAAAGAGGAAAATAAACCTATGTAAAAGCCTTCGTGCAAAAAATTGGTTATTCTTAATGAACCATTAAAATGCAATCTAAATAAGGTCGAGCCGAACTGTAGTCCTTTTTACATGTGGGAAACCCCTAGCACCACCTATGGGGGTATATCCGTCAACCCAATATCAGGGTTATCTGAGCTCTTACAGCTAGTGGTGCGCCGGACTCGTCTAGCCGTGTTCGCGGTCTTGCCGACCGATCATTTATTCTGGTTGGAGAGGTCGTTCAGTGTTCGGCTGCTAGAGCCGCCACACATTCTTCCGCGCGTAAGGAACGCTCTGTGTTTCTGCTAACTGTGATGATGCCACGTGGACCGGGCATCTTAAGCTTAAGATAAGAGTAATGCGGTACTGCATTAAAATGAGTGAAGGCCGTTCGTCCAAGTAGTGCGTGATAGCCTCTTCGGAATGGAGCAATGTCGAAGGTTAATTCTTCGCTTCGGAAGTTGTCGGGAGAACCGAATACAACCTTTAGTACCATAGAGCCCATGCAGCGGGCCTCTGGGCCTGGTATTACTCCTTTAAAGGTAGTATTGCTTTGGCTGATTCTTGTCGGGTCTATCCCCATTTTGCGGACTGTGTCCTAATATATCAGATTAAGACTACTGCCGCCGTCCATGAGAACTCGGGTGAGATGGTATCCGTCAATTGTTGGGTCTAGCACCAAGGCAGCCGATCCTCCGTGCCGGATACTAGTCGGGTGATCCCTGCGATCAAAAGTGATCGGGCAGGCCGACCAAGGGTTGAACTTGGGGCTACCGGGCTCCACGGCGCATACGTCTCGGGGTACGCTCCTCTTCTTAGTTACATGGATCATGTTTACTGTTTTAACCTCTGGTGGGATTTTTTTCTGTCCCCTATTGCTTTGCTGGTGAGGCTCATCCTCGTCTTCACTTGGTGTCACCCTCCCCTTGTGTTCGGCATTTAGCTTGCCGGCCTGCTTGAAGACCCAGCATTCTCTGTTGGTGTGATTTGCAGGTTTGTCGGAGGTGCCATGAATCTAACATAATCTGTCTAGAATCTTGTTTAGGCTAGACGGTCCATCTCTGCTGCCTTTGAATGGCTTTTTCCGTTGATCGGGTCGAGAGCCCCTGAATCCGGCGTTTACCGCCGTGTTGTCTGGGCTGTCTTCATTGTTTCGACGGTTGCTTTTAGTGCGCCATGGTTTTCCATTGCCATCCCTGACTTCGGATGAGCCTGGGTCGCTGGTGCCGCTACGGGCCAGCCAACTATCTTCGCCCGCGGAAAAGCGGGTCATAAGGCTTGTTAGGGCTACCATTGTCCTCGGTTTTTCCTGGCCGAGGTGTCTGGCGAGCCATTCGTCCCGGACACTGTGTTTGAAAGCCGCTAAGGCTTCGGCGTCCGGGCAATCGACAATTTGATTCTTCTTAGTGAGGAACCTATTCCAAAGCTTTCTGGCTGACTCTCCGCGCTGTTGAATTATGTGACTTAAATCGTCTGCATCCGGAGGTCGGACATAGCTCCCTTAAAAATTAGGCCTAAAAGCATCCTCAAGCTCTTCCCAACTTCGGATTGAGTTTTTGGGGAGGCTCTTCAACCAGTGCCGAGCTGGTCCTTTCAACTTGAGGGGCAAGTACTTGATGGCGTGGAGATCATCTCCGCGAGCCATGTGAATATGAAGGATAAAGTCCTCGATCCAGACCCCAGGGTCTGTCATTCTGTCGTATGCCTCTATGTTCACGGGTTTGAATCCCTCTGGAAATTCGTGATCCAGCACCTCATTGGTGAAGCATAGGGGTGCGCAGCACCCCTGTATTTGGATGTGTCAGGGCCTTCCGACGGTTGTAGTGTTCGGTTTTGATTCCGAGCTGTTATTCGGTCAGTATAGTCGTTTGGTCGACCATGATTCTGTGCCGGAGTACGCTTCCTAGATCCATAGATGGACCTGGTCATACCGGCTTTTTGGTGCGAGTCCTCATGTAAATCGTGTGCTGACTTATGTGCGACATTGTTAGCCGCCCTATCGCGGCCACGGGGTGGCCGATCCGGCTGATCGGTCGTTTTATTTTTTGGCTGAGTGGGCTCTAAAGCCTCGTCGTCGAATTCAGGCAGCAGCTTGCGCTTTGGATAGCTCTTTGTGTTGCGACTGCCACCGTACTTTTCTTCAGTGTCGAGCACTTTGTTCCATCTACAATTGAGTGTATTTTGCGCGGCCTTAAGCCTTTGCTTCTGCTTCTTCAGACACCTCGCGGTGGCAAAAATCCTTCTATGGAGGTCCTCTTGCTCCAAGTGCCCTTCCGGGATGATGTGTGCATCGTCGTCCGGACCGTTATCCTCTCCGGAGACAGGTTGACGAGCTTTACCCTCGGCGTCGCCGTGATCGGACACTGGCTCCGTACTATGTTCGCCGTCCGCTGGCTCGTCCTGCTTTGTTGTTGGATCCATGAGGTCGTCATTTCCTTCGGAGTCGACCGGGGTATTTTTTCTTGCGCTGTTATCGTTGTTTTTGCCGAGGCGGGATTGGGAGCGGCGCCTACGTCGTCGCTTTGGTTGCTTCTCGAGGGGATTATCCTTCGCTGCATCCTTCCATTCCTCGTCATTGTTTTCTTTGGGTGTATCCACCATGTATATATCATGCGATGAAGTGGCTGTCCAGCGCCCTGTGGGTGGTGGTTCCTATTCCTCTCCTGCATCGTCATCCATACCGTCGATTTCTTCGAAGTCGAAATCAAGCATGTCGGTTAAATCGTCGACAGTGGCTATTAAGTGGGTGGTGGGTGGGGAACGAACTTCTTCGTCGTCCGCTTCCCACTCAAGCCAGACATAGTTCGGCCAAGGGTCTCCTGACAAGGAGAGAGACCTTAATGAATTTAGCACGTCGCCCAGGGGCGAGTGTTGAAAGATATCCGCGGAGGAAAACTCCATGATCGGTGGCCAATCAGATTCGATAGGCACGGACGCGGGCGGTTCGGAGCCCGTGGCCGGGGACGAATCCAAGGGTTCGGCCACACAGGTCTCATAAGGGGTGAAGTCAGTATTCGGCTCTAACGTCGCTGAGTGTGCGGCCTCCGTGGCGGGGTCCATCCATCCTCGGACGACGCAATCTGCTCCGGATTGAGGGCCGGAGTAGCCACAGGTGTGATCTCCCGAACACCGTCCGACGGCAGAGCTAAGTCATGGTCATCGTGACTGTGCGGCGCACCTGACATGGGTTCGAATCCGTCGAAGATCAAGTCTCCGCGGATGTCGGCAGTATAGTTCAAGCTTCCAAACCTGGCCTGATGGCCAGGGGCGTAGCTCTGGATCTGCTCCAGCTGGCCAAGTGAGTTGGCACGCAGTACGAAGCCGCCGAATACGAAGATCTGTCCGGGGAGGAAAACCTCACCCTGGATCGCATCATTGCCGATGATCGAGGGAGCCATCAAGCCTTTTGGTGACGGCACAGTGGAACTCTCAATGAAAGCACCAATGTCGGTGTCAAAACCGGCGGATCTCGGGTAGGGGGGCCCGAACTGTGCGTCTAAGGCGGATGGTAATAGGAGGCGGGGGACACAATGTTTACCCAGGTTCGGGCCCTGTCGATGGAGGTAATACCCTACGTCCTGCTTGATTGATCTTGATGATATGAGTATTACAAGAGTTGATCTACCACGAGATCATAGAGGCTAAACCCTAGAAGCTAGCCTATGATTATGATTGTTGTTGTCCTACGGACTAAAACCCTCCAGTTTATATAGACACCGCAGGGGGCTAGGGTTACACAGAGTCGGTTACTAGGGAGGAGATCTACATATCCGAACTGCCAAGCTTGCCTTCCACGCAAAGGAGAGTCCCACCCGAACACGGGACGAAGTCTTCAATCTTGTATCTTCATAGTCCAACAGTCCGGCCAAAGTATATAGTCCGGCTGTCCGAGGACCACCTAATCCAGGACTCCCTCAACCATAAATCCTTTATTGTATAGTGTAGGTTTGTTCTTAGTTACTATGCCGTAATTTCTTTATTGTATAGAGTAGGTTTGTTCTTAATTCCTACTAGTTACTGCCATCATTCGCTATCTGCAAAAAATCAGATGTAGTCGACCGGGCCGAAACATTCGCCTCTAACGGGCCTGGTGTTTAGCGGGCCACAATTGGGCCGGCCTACATCTTTCTTGGGCCCGAATGATTGGGGGCTTCACACTTTGCGCGAGGCCCACAACTTACACCGGCCTATATTTTAGTTGTGCCTTTTGTGGACCCAGCGCTTAGTTTGGCCCAGGTAGCGTTGGGCCATTAACAGGCTGAATATTGTACTGGCCTGTTACGGCCTACATGAAACCATGGGGCTTTAGCAGGCCGAAATGCATATTGGGCCTCAATTTTTACTAGTCATCGACGGGCCTTCAGCAGGCTGAAATGTAGACCGGGCCTTTTTGGGCCCAGTTATATCACGGGCAGTTACCAGGCCGAAACATATCTCGGGCCTTAGTTGGCCCACTGATATCATGGGCCTTTAAGAGGCCGAAAGCTTAGTACAGACATCAACGGGCCGAATTATGCGACAGGCCTTTAACAGGCCCAAAGTCATGTTGGGCTTAACTGTTGCCACCTTTATCACGGGCCGTTAGTGGGCCCGATGTCCCATCGGACCATATATGGCCCATGGGCAGCACGGGCCATTCCCAGGCTGAAAGTCACACCGGGCTGAAATGGGCCCGTGTCTACATCGGGCCTCTAACAGGCCGAAACTCACTGGACTGTAATTGGGCCCAAATATTCAGCGAACAATTAACGGGCCAGATCTGGCTTCGGGCCGTAAATGGGCCCAAATATTCGGCGAACAATTAACGGGCCAGATCTGGCTTCGGGTCGTAAATGGGCCTTTATTAAGCAGGTCGTTATTGGGCTGGCCAACTAGTACCTGAGTAAGTACTACGTGCCTTCGACTAGGCCGGCCTTTTTAACCTATATGGGCCTCTGTTGGGCCTTGCCACGTGTCGATGTATCATAGGTGCTTTTGGTCCAATGTCTGGATGACATCTGTCCCAACGGTGAGCTGACACGTGTTTCCTCCAGCCAATGATGATTTTACACATGGAAAATCCCCATTGGTCGGGGCTGTAAACGGGTTATCGGATCAAAAACCGGACCCGATAGCTTAATGGCGTTCCGTTACGGTGGATGCCACGTGTCGGTCACCCTTGACGAAAGAACTTCTATGACGCGCGATTTATCGTCATGGAAGTGGACACTTCCGTGATGATAATTTTGGTAATGTCATGGAACACTTCTACGACAGCACAGTTATGACTATCTTGATTCTGTCATAAATTTGTCATGGATGTACATGCATGACAGGAAACGTGACCTACTGTGACAAACACGTATCATCACGGAAGTGTAATTTTTTAGTAGTGCAGGCTTGCCTTCTGCAGATCGAAGGGCTGGCCTACAATGAGGCCTATCCGACCTAGGACATCCCTGTCATTCCTAAGTCTATAGTAACGAATTTCACTCTTTCGTCCTTGAGGAAGTTCTTAAAATCTTGGCACTCAACGTCGGCATGGCATATGTGGTAGACCAAGCACACGTTATGTACGAAACCTGTATCATGGCGGGCTTCTTCTTCTCTGCCTCCTTTAGAATCTTCTCGCTTTCTAGGACTGTGGTGTACTCAACATCTACCCCAGCGACCCACTCATCCTTTGAACTCTTGAACATGCGTAGGAAGCGAGCAAGGCATGCTTTCCCCGTCGCGGATCCACGGGTGTAGATGACGATGAACTCATCACCGGTGATGGCTCTAACCTGGTACTTAGCGGCGACCATGGAGATTTGGGAGGCCATGGATTTTTGAGGAGGGTTAGAGAAGTTGAACTGGTGTAATCTGAAAGGACGGGACGATTGGAGCGAACTATTGTAAGGTAGAAGACGGGGACGAGTAAGGCATGCGAACAGCGTGGGGTTGTTGGCTTGCCCGTGGATAAATGGCTACAAGCCCCTAAAGAGTTCTCGAGTACTATGTGGGACCCACTAGATGTCATTTCTACTAGACCCATATTGTAGGTCTGACGGTATAGCTTCTGTGTGTTTGCACACCATGCCGGCGCGTGGATGAACTTCACTTAATTCCGCCAACCGTCGCGCCTCCCACGGCCTTCGCCTCCCTCGCACGGTCGTGCCCTTTGAGAGTTCAACCAGCTATAAATGAGCAATTTTTTTGCCTACTCCGCACGCATGATACTCCCTCTGGTCCTTTTTACTCCGCATAAGATTTGTGTCAAGTCAAAGTTTGCAAAGTTTTTTATCAAATTTATACTAAAAATATCAATATCTACGATACTGATTATAATGAGTATAAAAACTATCTATATCTATATCTATCTATCTATACCACTATACCTACCTATACTAATTAGAGACTCCCAAGAAATTACCACGTTAATTAGAAATTAGGAGCCGTTTATCTTGTGTGGGACCGAATTATTACGGTGTAGATCATCCGAGTTTTGTCAGGTGAATAAAAAAAAGATATCTACCTAGAGGCCCAAGAGTTAAACGAATGAGATTAACTCTGGCGCGCCAAGAATGTGAAAAAGTGGAGATTAACTCACTTACGTGGAATCCCTCAAAAAATAGAACTCGCGTACGTGGAAAACGTGAAACGAGTGAGATGTGGAAAGTGGAGATTGAGTCACGTACGTCTGTGTTCAAAAAATAAAAAGATCACACGTACATGCACCAAAAAGGTACAAATTAACTCATGTACGTGTGTGTTTAGAAAAAAATAGATCTCACGTACATGCATCAACTAAAAAAAAACTCACATATGTGCAAAACGGGAGAAAGGCTGAGATTTGCTCACGTACGTGCTCCCATCGCTCCAGCCCATTGGAAAAATATGGTATTATACACTACAGGCCACTTTGTTTCCTCATCGCTATTACCATTGTTCATGTTCAATTTGCCCAAATCTTTTGCCTGGTCTCTATCATATCTCCCATCGCAAATATTATGCATACCTCTTTCTTAATATACCACACCCAAATTCAATAATATCATTTAGATAGAAGAAAACAAACTCTCATATCAATCTCCAAATATTCTTGAAAGGCTACATAGTGTTTTGTCAAAAAAACTCTCATATCAATCTCCAAATATTCTTGAAAGGCTACATAGTGTTTTATAATAAAAAATAGAAGTACTAATGTAACAGAACTCCTAGCTTTTCACGATTGTTAAAACAAAAGGAAAAAAATCTATCTAGAATCTAGATCTCTACATATAACCTTTTCATCTCTCCATTAGAAAAAGAAAAACCTGTAGCAATCTTTGTCTAACTACTCTATGATCTCTCCATTAAAAATCAACAACCTGAAGAAATCTCCATGATCTCTTCCGCTTCCGATGCAATCTTGCGGTAGGGAAATCGTGGTTCCCTTCTTCCATTGAAAGTAAATGCATCACCATCGTCTCTCTCTTCTCCCATGGAAAAAAAATCATCATCTTAAACATGCAGGTTAGGGTGTGGATCAGGTGTGCTAAAAGAGCTTACTGTATCAAAAAAAAATTGGACTGATTGCATACGAACTCTATAACTATGCAGTCTTTTCTGTACAGGCGTGCCTCCTATGCATCAATGTCCAAGTCATCAAACATAAAAGAAAACTGAGGCTAAGGCTGTCGTCCACAAAGGATATTCCTCCCAGTACACCCGTGTATGTGTGCCCTCAACATCCGCCTCCTCCCCATGCTTGATAGTGTCCGCCACTTTGATTGTTGACTACCAATTTTGTAGTGCCCTAATTTTGCAGTCACCCAATATTGGCGCAAGTCCATCCTCAGCGACGCAGCCGAGTGCTTCACGGCAATACACACGTATGAGGTTAAACTGGTCGGTTTGGATCTCTTCAACATCAAGTTGTCACCATGCTGCAGTCCATACCATCCCTATTTTGTCTAATTAACTAATTTGTGGTAGGCGTGACTGCAGTTTGATGTTGATCGTGCAATTCTGCAGTGCTGTCATTGGCCGGGCTGTTTGAGTGGAGGAACTGCGACAGATATAGTGAAGCACCATCATTGAGTTCACATGAAAGTAAATCTAATAATCCTGCTCTATTCTCCATCTGTTGAAATCATAGCAAAATCCCCAATATATAGATTGGCGTGACCTTTCCTGGCCGATCAAGTACAAACAGTTGTGTACATTTTCATCGGTGAACAATGCTCTTGCCCCAATCATGCAGACATGCACTCTAAAGGGCGGGAGGGAGCCAGCTGGGTGGTCTCTACTTCGTCTGCATTGGCAACACAGAATTCAAACAATAGTGCTCCGTTGATGACTTATCAAATCAAACGGCGCCCATACAGTCCACTGTTATTTAGATCAAGCATGATTACGGATATTTCTGCATGGTCGACACAATCAGTTGTTATGTTATGTTCTCTGCAGAGATATATTGATTCTTCTAACTATCCCTAAAAAAACAATACACTCCAAATCTCCAATTATCTGTTGCGTATCTGATTCTTCTTCCTTACATCATTTAGCCAAGGTATGTTGCCTAGACTTTTACTTTACGTACCAACTTACCACTCTGAAGATCGCGACTAATAGAGTAGTAATGTTTTCTTGGTAGATCTGACAGTTTGATTTTACAGCTCTGAAAATGAAGTGTGCTGCATATAATATATCAGTTGTACCCGTTTAATTTACAAATTTCCTATTCATATAATTTGCCTATTGGTTTTCAGATATAATCATATAACCTATCAAAGTATTAATGTTTATGTGTTTTTTATAATTTGAGTTTTAATCTTTATGCCAATCTGAATATTAATTAAATATTACAGGAGCTCAACAGAACCATCCAAGGTTAGTAATTTATACAAAAAACAATTGTGCTTTGCGTCGCATATAACATAGGTAAACCAGGCGTTCGGGGCTCAATCTGTCACATCTCTCTGTAGGAGTGCATGCTCTAGCCAATGCAACCAAAAGACCGATATGATGGAAGAGACTAGGCAGCACATTGTACGTCAACACTCCCCCTCACGTGTGGCTCCCTCAAACCTAAACGTGGACCGAAAGTGGGCTGCAATTTAATTGCGCCAATCGGGTCTTGAACTAGAGACCTCTTGGCTCCGATACTAGGACTGGACGTACGAGCGAGCTTTTCGGCTCGGCCCGAAGCTCGCTCCAGCTCGGCCCATTACAGCTCGGCTCGATAGGATTATCGAGCGGGCCGAGGTCTGAAAACAGGCCCGTTTCGCGACCGAGCCGAGCCGAGTTTCGGCCGGTCCAGCTCGGTGGCTCGCTTGCGGCCCAGCCCAATTCCACCATCGATCACAATAGCTAGCGCATTAGGGCACGAGCAACCACAACCAGTCTCTCGTCTCTCCCTTTCTCTGCTCTGCGCCGCCTCGCCTCTCTCTCGCCACGCCACAAATCTGGATCGACGGCGACGAGCGACGCCGCGCTTCCTCGCCAACTCGGCACCGACGGCGTCGGGTGGCGCGACCGTAACTCCCCACACCGGACGTAGACGGACGCGCCTCTCCTTGTTTCTCGCGGAACGTGACGAGCCGGAGCAGGTACTTCCTTCCTTCCCAAATCCCAATCCCTAGCAGCAGCTCCCTGAACTTAGTACGCATGTGATGGATCAATGGATGGATGGATCGATGGATGTAGTCATGTAGTTCGAACTTCCCAAACCCTAGCCGTAGGTGTCTGCACTAGTACACATCTGGTGGATGGATGGATCGATGGACGTAGTCAGGTAGATGTAGGGCTAGATGGGTGGATCATGGATGGATGTATTGTAGTCTGTACGGCTAGATGTAGCAGCAACGGATGGATGGATCATGGATGGATGGACTTGTAGGGCAGAATGGATGGATAGATCAAAATTTTCATTGATTCCATGTGTAATTAGTTTTCTGTTGTTGATGAACTAGTTGATGATCTACTTGCTGTAGCATAGCAGCTTGAAAAAAAATCTACTTGCTGGAAAATTACATAGACTCCATGTCTAATTAGTTTACTGTTGTTGATGATTGACCGTTTGTTGTTTGCTGATGTGTGCAGACTCCTATCGTCACAACAATGGACAAACAAAAGGGGAAGGCGAGTGGGAAGGAGAAGGAGAAAGAGAGGATGTTGGACTCCATTATGAAGAGAAAGTTGCCGGTCTCGGGGATGCAGAAGGGGAATGGGAAGGGCAATGCAGCAGCTACTACACGGCTGCCGAGGAAGCTGACAAATGATTCCAGCAATGTCCCAATCGCTGAATTGTTGTATAGGGTAAAAAAGAAACCTCCGCCTCGACGTCTCCCTGACCCCACCGGCGCTGGCGTGCGTGCCGGAATCGCCGTTGCCTCCGGCTCCGCAAACTACTATGAGAGGGAGGCTACATCTTCGCAGGTATGTATGTGCAAAATATATATTTGTGCAAGCTTGTGTATGTGCTGTTTTTGCTTTTTGAAAGTCAAATTTATGTGTGCCCAAGCTCATATGTGCTGTTTTTGGTATCCAAATGTCAAATATATGTTTGTGCAAGCTCATGTGTGTGCTGTTTTTGGTATCCAAATGTCAAATATATGTTTGTCCAAGCTCATGTGTGTGATCTTTTTGGTATCCAAATGTCAAATATATGTTTGTGCAAGCTCATGTGTGTTGCTGTTTTGGTTGAATATATGGTCATATTCTTGCTGTTTTTGTTGTACATATGCTCATATGTGTGATGTTTTGGTTGAATATATTGTCATATGCTTGCTGTTTTTTTGTAGGTACGGACTCTGAAGGCAAATATTTCCATGTCCATTGTTGTGCACACATTATCAACTTGGTGGTGCAAGATGGGACAACCATCATGACCCCTTTGATAGAGAATTTGAGAGAGACGGTTAAGTATTTCAAGTCACCGAGTCGCCTCCACAAGTTTGTTGAGACTTGCAAAATATTGGGTGTTAAGGTTGGCGACCATTTGCATCTTGATTGTGTCACACGGTGGAGTTCAACGTACAAGATGCTTGATACAGCCTGCTCGTATAGGGAAGCCTTGTCCTCTTATGCAACTTCAAATGCCAACTATCAATGGGAGCCGGAAAAAGAAGAATGGGACAAGTTTGAAGTTATTAAGCCATTGCTCCTCTCTTTATCTCGTGTGACCACTGCGTTTTCAGGGCAATTATATCCCACCTCCAACATATTCTACCCTCATATTGTGAGCATCAAGATTGTGGGCTACCTCTGTGTCTTTGGAATCAACTTTCAGCACGGGTGGAAGAGTTTTAGGTATGTCTACTTGTTACATTGGATGTTAGCTTGTCAACATGTCATCCTATGCTTGAACTTAGATATGTCTACTTGTGTGGTTTTAGATGACTACATGAGTTCTTTGAAACCAGAAATGGTGGAAGCCTTGGTCTGTGGTGCTAGTTATATCAAAGGTTCTCACAAGGACTTCAATGTGGTGGTATGATTCCTATCTTTTTCTTCTATGATTTCTGTCTATTTCTTGTATGTGGCTAACTTACAAATAATTAGGAGAGGGATGAAGATGAGGAGGACGATGTTGAGAATATCAAGTTGCCCAAGATTGTTGATGTGGGGGGTGACAACAATTGGTAACTAATGTTTTTACATGTCTCAGTTTTCCTATCTTGACATATTGAGAATATCAAGTTTACAAATCTGTGTTACATGTAGATATTCGCCATGTGGGTGTTGCTCTTGCTATTTTGAAGATGGATGTCTACATGATCTTCTCATGTGGATTGTTGAGGTCAACGTGATCATCTCGTGCCATTTCTTTTGTTGTGATGAACTTCGAATTATGTGTGTTGTTGTGATGAACTATGGACCTTGAATGACGTTGTGATGAACCATGCACTTTCAACAATGTTGTTGTGAACTTCTGATGAACTATGAACTTTGTATTATGTGGTTTTCACTAGTCATTGTTTGGCTGTCAACATTTTCTAAGTTTTATGTCAAAGTGGTAAGTGTTATGCTATGCAAAATTTCCTTGTTTGGCTGTCAATATTTGATGTTTTCCTGTGTAAAGTTCAATTGAAGTGCTGTCCAAAATTCAATAGAAATGCTGCCCAATTCTTTCTCTCATATGTGTTCCATTGTTACAATTTTTGTAGAAGAATTCATATAAGAACATTATTTTTCATTACTATGACCATTTCTTAAAACAATAGACTGTTGAATTGTTCATTTTTAGTAGTATAAACTGTTTGTTTTCCAAAATATAGGTTTGATTGCCGCAAAAAATCAAGTATATGCACTATATACAGAGGTCTGTACTATTAAATGGTTCTGGAAGAAACTGGCTTACGAGCCGGCTCGGTCTAAGCCGAGCCATAGCCAAAGCGAGCCGAGCCGGTTGAAGTAGGCTCGTTGGCTGAGCGAGCCGAGCCGAGCCGCTCCAGAGCGAGCCAAAGCCAGGCTCGGATCAAGCTCGGCTCGGCTCGTGTCCAGCCCTATTCGATACCATATAGAAGTGCATGCTCTAGGCAATGCAACCAAAAGACCGATCTGATGGAAGAGACTAGGCAGCACATTGTACGTCAACACTCTCTATCTGATGTGAATCATCTTATTGACCTATTGTTGTTTGATCACTGGTGCATAATAATCCAGCATTCATGTCTCACGCGCTTTTACTTGGAGGCTGTTCCAAGAATCAATCCAAACCAAGATCCAGTTCACTGTAGACTGATGGTTCCGGCGCTCCTAGACCAATACATGAAGAAGTACTCAGGAAAGTTATGATATGCATCATGTAATTTGACTGGCCCCATTTCGCTTAGTGCTTTTATCACCCAATGCCATGGCAAAAAAACAACTAGGTTATTACTGAGTTCTACCTAATTATTTACGGTTTTTTCTTCTTATTTTCTCCATATTCCCTCCAAGATGATCACTGTATTCGCCCCGTCGAACTGGCATTGGATAGAAAAATCAGCTGATGTGCCATGTCCACGGTCCATATTGAAGACCCAAAACAAGATGTATGCAACAGTTATGCGTTGTACGATGGGTGCACAAATAAGCAAGTAAGCATATGGTGACGCATAAGATTTCATATGTGTCACAGTAGTTGCTCAACCCCTAGAAAAACAATATTATTAGCTCTTAATTAAGATAACACCACTAGATGCTACTAATAAATTTCTTTCCATGGCACCATTGGTCCTTCCACTCCTCCATACCCTATTGAGAAGAGGTCAACACCATATGTGATGGCACACTCAAGCGATGAATAGACTGGGCGCCCGAGGACGAACATACGACTTGGTCGTGGTGGACACCAGATGAACTACGTGTTCGTATATTGTTTCAAAAATAATAGGTCCTTAATGAATGTTCTTTGTCTACGTACCACATATCCAAACATAAGTAGAAGCATTTGTATGATGGAAACATCCCTTACAAATGCATGTCTTTATTTCATTTGTAGGGATCCAAATGCAAGTGTATGATGACTATTACATTCTTTAGCAATTTCTTTACCTCTAAATTAATTGAAAGAATATCAACTTTGTCGCATGATAATTTATATTTGTTACTATTTTTGGTAAAAAAAAATATTATTAGGAAAACCAAATATAGCACAACATGGTTTTGCAAATAATAATCCCTACATGTCACAGATAAGTAATGTTTTGCATACGGCTTAAGGCAAACTTCTATATTCCTTGATTTTTATAGAAACGTTATAACTGAAGTTAGTAATCAGGAGACTAGCCAATAATACCTCTATGAATATTCTAAGATAGTTCATGTGCATTAATGCTCGAATCCAAATATGCATAAGTGGAGACAAGCAACATATTCAGCAAACAGTCCACATGGTTTTTAAATAAGGCACAACTGTACACTTAAGGTGACAATTCTTGCATGAAATGGTTCTGTGAGTTCATTATTTCTGTTCATATATGAAAATAGAAACAATATGAAGATTTCATAGGACGATGTCTTAGAACACATACCCACAACTTATTTGTACAAACGCAATCCCTGGTGAGTCTAGATATTTCATATCCTTTAGGTTCCAATGGTATGCCTGGTCAATACAGTTGTAGACATCACATCACTAAGTTCTATATGGTTCTAACATAATGTTATGTACTTGGCCCGTGCGAACGCACGGGTTCACGACTAGTGTTTTATAATGACTATAAAAATATTGATTTGAAATTGTGAATGTTGATACATTTTTCTATAAGTTTGGTCAAAGTAGAGGTATATTGACTTCAGACAAAACTTAAATGCACAATGCAGACTAGTTCCTCCGTCCAGGTGCGTGCCATGTCCTATATAGTCATCACAACAAGGTTAGCTATTAGAGTACTACTACCTCCCTTCTAGTTTAAAGGGCTCGATTCAAAATTTTCACCTACTCTTACCGAGATAGAGGCGGTGAAATAGTTTTTGTAGTGGTTTCTAGAGTGTGGACTCCATCTTCAGGAACCTTCGCCACCGCCAGCAAGAATGCAAGGAGATGAACCAGAAAGGAAATGAGGCTGGAATGAGTAGTTCTGTATTTTACACAGTGGCAGAGGTGGGTAAATATCTGCTAGTACCTCTGATGGCAAGTCCATGTCTCTATGCACACACATCTCAGTCGTTGGTTCCAAGTAGATCGAATGGCTCATGTTGTCCAGAGGCAGACACACCATCACCAACAACTGAGATTTTTATAGGAGTAATAAATATATAAAGTAGAAAATAGAGATAAGAGTCGAGACAGAGAGTAGAGATTAGTCAAAATTCCCTTTAGGCTACTCATAGTAGAAAGTATAATATACTAGTATCATGTGCATGACACTAGTGTATGATACGGGACTACCTCTTTATAGTGCCATGTATGACACAAAGTAGCATAGTATTTAACATGATACAGTATCTACCTATGTTACTCTAACCCCCCTCTCTTTTTTAATTCTTTGTCACATCAGCATGTTTATTATTCCCGTGTGCATGATACCAGCTAGTAAGATACCACATTACCACCACTATGGCCAGCCTTAATCATCGCATGCAATAATTTAGTGCACCTTGAAATTTGAACGCCTGCTTGACTCTCCTTCTCCCTCCGGCAATCCCACCACTCCACCCCGTGTGGAAAAAATCTGCATTCATGACTCTCCTCCCCCTACACTCGTCCAATCCATTGTGACCAGCAATATTTCCACCCCTTCCCTCTCCCATAATTTACTCCAACAAATATGCCCACATAGTTGTTACATTAATCACGCAACATATCTTATGGGACGCTGCTTTAGTTACTTAACTGCAGGTGCATTGGGTCACTGACATGTGGGCCCAAGAGGCATCTGGCCCACATGTCATTGACGCAACTGGACCTACAGTTAAGTTAGTGAAGCTTAGTCCATATCTTGTGTAGGTGTGCCATTGCTCGCTATAAATGCTGCGACTCCCACGGCATTCGGAAGAACGCTCACGTTCATCGCTATCTCCTCCCCCTCCCTCTCACGTCGACCACCATGGCATCACCACTCCCAAGCCCTAGGTGCCCCTCGCTGCACCGCGTGGACGGTCACGCGTCGCCGTTCCGTTCCTCGCCGCCACTAGTCGAGGAGGACGCGTCAGCGTTCCCAATCTCGCCAGCACGTGCGCCGGAGGACGCATTGGCTCCCTACTACAAGGAGAATGCCGCGTCGCTCACCGAGGCCCCCCCCAGCCTTGAGGAGCTTTGGAAAGAAATGGATGTCGCCTTGTGGGAGGCTTTGCCTCCGGCAGAGCGCGCAAAAATAGAGGCGGAGAAGAAGGCCGAGGTAGAGAAGCGCGCCGTGGGGCAAGCCACCTGGCAGGCCTATGTCACGTACGAGAGAGTCAGGCAATTGGCTCTTCAGCAGAAGGCTCATGCGAGGGCCGTGAGGGTGGCGGAGGACGCCCGTGCCAAAGCCCTGGGGGCAGTCGGGCCCAAGCGCCTCATCTACGCTTGGCGGTACGTGTACCGGGTGCACGCTTCCAGGGAGGAGGAGTACCTATTAGCGCCGGATCACCACACCGGTGAGATCGCGCTCGCCCGCCGGCAAGCCGCCAATCAGCACCTCGCGAGTTGCGAGGCTGAGGAACAGGCGTTGTGTCGGCACGCTGGAAAACGGCCCCACACCAGGGCACTCGTGGCGCACCGCAAGCGCTCCTGCGAGCGTCATGGCTTTTATTAGGAATATAATTTAGTTTCGTAAGGCGATCTCATTAGTTTTGGGACGCAAATGATAAATCATGAACGTTCGGGAATTATTAGCGTCCTTAATTAACTATGTAAAAGGAAAAGTTTGGAAACCTTGTGTATCCGTACGCATTTTCTAAGTACGTGCATATAGCACAAACTTTACTATATACAACCGCAGTACACGTCTCTCTATATATATACTTGCAGACTGTGCTACTCCCTCCGTCCAGGTGAATAAGTCATCTTTGATTGTGCACCATGACCAAGAAGGAGGTAAGACTTATACACCTAGACGGAGGGAGTACTACTATTACTTATGTACGTGCAAATGCACAGTTTAACATTACGATGCGGTTTTTGTAAAAGTAGAAAAAAAACACTAGTCAAGCTTGTGAAACGATTCAATGCAAAACAGATGCAAAAATGCTGGTTTGATTGTTTACTTTTAGCTTCCTTCTCTGTGGTTATTTATCTATCGTACTTTGTACGGAGTATCTCACTGGTCGGGAAGGCATGCAAATTCCCAAACCGCTTCCTACACCATGTATAAAAAATCGATCTTTTTGCCTAACAAGTTGTGTCGTGCAATTGGAATTCCAACTTGAATACTACTACTAGGAGTACCAGGGGCCAGTTCTTTTAGGCTTCTAGATTAGTAATCCCATAACTACTACCTCCGTCCTGGTTTATTGGTCCCCATTGTAATCTGTGTCAAATTTTGACCATAAATTTAACTAATGAAATGTTTGTGCATGTCACATGCACTAACATTTTATCAGTTGAACCTTTGGTCAAAATTTAGCACAAATTACAATGGTGACGAATAAACTAGGACGGAGGTACTAGTAGTTTAGAATCCCAAATAAATTAGTGAGGCGCCTTAATGTTACTCTCCACTGTGACTAGTCTTATGGGAAAAGCTGGGGAAGAGACGGCTTATTTTTTAATCGGCCAAATGAACTCGCCGTAGGAGTAGTAGCTAGGGATACTAGGAGTAGTAGCTAGGGATCGAATGTGCGAGAGAACTAGAGAAAGTAAATGCAGAGAGATGAAAAGCAAAAAGACGGAGGGATGTGATGGTTGCTTGTCCGTTTATTTTACCAGGCCACTTATTACTGGGAGTGGTGGGGTTTTGTGATATGACGGCTTTAGTGCCGCGCCACGAGCGGGGTGAGACTCCCGTGCAGCGCCGCCCTGTACACTAGTACTACATCGGTCGTGGTCTATTAGTCCGCCATTGAATTTGACTGAAGATTTAACTGACAAAATGTTAGTGCATGTCAACCAAAACTATATCGTTGGATTCATATTTGAACATAGTTTTCAATGATATAATTTTAGGTGACATGCATGAGCATTTATCGTACTAATCTATAGTAAGGTGCCCGAACAGTGAAATGCATTGATCGGGGAGTTGTTTATTTTGACAAAGGATGTGGGGGTCATCTCATGTGTAACGGGTATCGATAGGTTTCTTCGGATATTATTTCATCTCTAGAGCTCACAAACATCCGGGTGAAATAGATAAAAAAGTATCTTTTGCAAACAAAAGCGTTCAACTGTTCAACCTACATCCAAAAGTTGTGAAGAAATAACACTTATTGTGCTTTGCAAGAAATGATCTTTAAGAATTAGTTTTTGGGTATCGATTGTTATACATGTTGGCTACAGATGACATGGCACTTTCTTATAGTCAACAGTTGGCTATACTATTAAGTATTAACCATGCTCTTATACACCTAGACGGAGGGATTAAATCAGGATGACTTGGAAGGGCGCAGAGGAGATGTAAGAAATGGTTCATCATAAGTCTTTCACCAGTACTGTAGTAAAAATTCTCAGTTAATCTCATAAATGGCAAGCGAGAACTCTAATGGAGCAAAAGCATACATGGAAGATTCTAGACTAAACCAAAAATGGATACACTTTTATTCAAGCGCGATACTCTAATAGAGCAAGATCATGCATGGAAGGTTCTATACTATATAAATAAGAAGTCTCCACATGCTTAGACAACGGATTACATTGAGCGAAGAGTAATGATCATCATTTAACTTGGTAATGCATATGTCTAGGTGAACCTCCTTGGAGTCCCCGTGCACCATGTTGGGGGGGGGGGAATCATACCATGCGTCTTCCATGTCCACATCGGCGGGAAGGTCCCAGCTCGGCATAGTCCTAGTCAGCGTCATGGAGCGGGTGTGGGCGCCCACGTACTTCTGAGGGGCATTAATAGTGAGCACGCACCCGTACATCGACCTTGTCTTAGTGTCAGCGTCAGCGGCGTCGCCCCTGACACACACTACAGAGACGGGGCGGCGGCCTGCGCGGGCCTTGCTGGTGCCCACGATCAAGAGGAAGATGCTGCCATCCTCTTCCGGGACTAGCAGGCGGCAGTGTTCCTCCAGCGACTCTGGCGCGGCGAACGGGTAGCACGTCTCGTACTTGATTTTCGTCGCCGCGGGCCAGTAGTGATCGACCGACGCCTACATGAGGTAATGCACGAGGTCCGCCGGCGAGCCCCAAAACGGCATCGGGCACTCATAGTAGTAGACGAAGGGCTCCTTGGAGGCATCGACCAAGCGTCCATGAAATGGGAGTGGCTGTAGGGGACATTGCGCTAGTTGAATATATGAGCAAGTTACTACGAGATTTAGTCCGAATAAGCACAAAATAAATCATGACGACTATAACACAGATTAAACTAATCATGTGGACTAGCATAGTAGATGAACAGATCGAATCTAGGACATAGACTAGAAACATGAATTCTACCATGATTTCAAACATGAAGGACAGCAACACATACGATGCAACGGGAGCAGCACCGTTGGCGTTGAGGTTGTCTCCCATGTCGTTGAGGAAGAGGTTGCCGAGGTCGGGGAAGAATGCGTCGTCGGTGAAGTCATCGCTGCCAGCAGTCGCGCGAGTGCGCTCCCCAAATTTCAACAGCGCCCGCCGAATGGAGCGCAGGAAGGAGTGGTTGTAGGGGACGTTGCGGCCGCCGAATGGAGCGCAGGAGTAGCACATGAAGCAGTAGATGGTGCTCCTCCCTAGTCTCTATCTCTACTCTTATCTCTATCTCTACTACTCTTCTTACTTTTTTATAATATACTAGTAGCTGTCAAATCGAATAGTACTGCGCCGCCCGCTGCACGCCCGGCTGAACACGCCTCCTCGCCTCCATTAAACGCCTCCGTTAAACCCGCATGCAAACCGAGAAACCTACCCCGGGCCGCGGGAGGAAATTTGCCGGTTGCCGTTGAAGAATACTAGTCATGTTCAATCCATTTGAGTTAATTGTGTGTATGATTCTCCCTCTATAAAAAGCTAATTGCATCCTTAATCTTGTATTCTAAGAACTCTGTGGGTTCCACTGTCAGTACAGTGTACATGACTTGCAGGCCGGCTACAGATTCGTACAGAAAGTTAAAAATAATCAAATCCATCCTAATCTTGTATTCTAAGTACTCGGTGGGTTCCACTCCGAGTATAGTAGTGAAAGAAGTATATATTAAAAAAATCTATAAAAAGCTAAAGTTTAGGACAGAATTCGAACTCAGGTCATCGCGCTGTGAGCCTCCGGCCGGGACCAGTACACCAGGTGTTCGTTGCGGACGATGCAAGAGATAAACCTTTATAGCAATGAGCCCGTCCGTTGCAACGGATCCAAAGTAGAATAATGCATATTCACAAATTTGAAAGAAAACAGTTTAGTTTTGATATACATATCACTAAAAATATCTTATGTTTCACTCCAAATATATTCTTTGGGCTGTTTTGATGAGGTAAGGGAGGAATGTGGTTGGTTTCAAGATACTAAGGGGTTTTGTGTAAACTGGAGCAGAGAAGTGGGAATTATTGCAAAAGGCCACAACTTACATCACAGCCGTTAGATGCAGATCTAATGGTCACAAATGGCGGATGGCAGACACACCATCATCACCAACTGAGTCTTCTATAGGAGTAGGAGTAGAGAAAAAAACGAGTTGGTGATGATGGTGTGCCTGCCATCTTATAATATAGACCGTCCGACCTATATCTGACAGATAGAAAGCAAACTATGAAAATTTGACAAAAGATACCCGCACCTCTCTCCACATTTACACATAAGGCCTTCCCTTGTTCGTCCTTATCTCCCACAACCTCATTGCTGAGCAATTAAAAAAGGAAGACTCTGGAAAAATCTGGCATGGTGGCCGCTGCCGGCGCCGTCCATCCCCATGCCTCCGCCCAGTCCGACCACCAGTCACCACCACGCCCCACTCCTCCTCACCTTATATATCATCTTTCTCAAGATATCATTTTTTCGATGAAATGGTCAAGATACCATTTTTTGAGATAAAATTCTCGAGATATCATTAGTTTTTATACATGGAACGTTTGCTGGGGATTGGAGTTAGCACCAATGGCGGTTCGTAGTCGTTCCACGCTCGGGCATTGAAGTTTGTAACTATTTTAGATTAGAATATACTACTCCGGTGCTAGTAGTAGAGCAGAGTCCTACTCCACTACTACTCTACTCGAGCAAGTTAGGGCATAGTAGTAGGTACTCTAGGGAGTACCATTACTATGATCACTCAAGCAAGTTATCTGGCATCCATATGACCCTACGCTGCTGGTATGTGTCTCCTAAGTCAAGCGGTGTGCTGTAGTCATCATCACCTATCCACTTCCCGCACCACATATTCGCTTCTCCATCTTTGTCCGCACATAATCGTCCAATCTTCCATCCCGGCTAAGGCGCCTCCCCCTCTTCCGAAACCCAAGCACTAACAATGGCAGAACCGAGCAGCGTCCGCCGAAAGAG
The DNA here is from genome assembly GCF_018294505.1 of Triticum aestivum. Taxonomy (NCBI): domain Eukaryota; kingdom Viridiplantae; phylum Streptophyta; class Magnoliopsida; order Poales; family Poaceae; genus Triticum; species Triticum aestivum. Next base: position 526,775,603 of record NC_057808.1, on the reverse strand, counting down.
TGGCTGGAATTCGCTCCCCACAGAGGTAATCAAGCTCATTGTTTCACGTGTAGACAATCTCAGTACCATGCCGCTCGCCGCGTGCTCGTCGGGGCTGTACTGTTTACTCAAATCCCTCAGGATGGAGCTTTTTAAGCCAGCTCCTTGCTTGCTAATGCCGCCTAATCTTCAGAAACGGCGTGTCATGCAGCATAACGATCGTAGGATGGCGAGCATCAACCCCTTTGACTACAATCAGATCCCCGTCACCCTCAACTACATCAACGTTATGTACTGGGTCGGCATGAACACATCTTGGATGGTGCTCGTCGACGGCCGCGGCAGCTGGATGCTCATGGAGGTCTACACCCGGCGATTGATCCCCCTTCCTTCGATTAACACTGCACTGCTTTGGCACCGCGGCCCAGAATACTCGAAATCTTACAGTAGCCAACATGATACCAAGTTTGATTTGCTCAAGGTTGTAATCTGCCAAGTGCCCACAAGATCTGTGAATTATAATGACTTCAGGCTAATTGCATTCTTCAACCGCGGTCTCGCCTATCTGACAGGTCACTGCGGTAAGTGGATAAATCTCCACGTCCATCGCAGGATAATACATCCTCCATTGTTCTCTGATGCCATTGAACACAAGGGCTTCATTTGCACTGTCGACTCCTTCTATGGCTGGACGTATTGCTGGCCTACTCCAGTCATCGCTACAAATGGCTGTTACAACAGTATGTTACTTTCCTATGATATCATGATGGCCTGCTTATATTACTGTCAATATTTACTGAAAAATATTCATGCTCATAACATGTTGTTCTTAAGATTGGCTACATTAAGAGCCCTTTTTTATTTGACTCCAGTTTAATATGATGTTGTAGGCCGCCTGGTGTCCCTACCCTTCTCAATCCCAGAACCTTTCACAGAAAAGCGGCATGGCAGTTGCAGGTGGTTCCTGGCTTGATCAGACGACGGCGGACGATTGATGATCGTTCGCACGTATTGGACGTGTTGTTTCGCGGAATACAATCACAGTCACTGCAAGGTCTTTGAGCAGGATCCGAGCATCTCTGGACCTTCAGGAAGTTTTGACTGGAGGCTGGTAAGTAGCCTTGGTACATGCTCTCTGTTTCTTGGACTGAATTATCCGATTAACCAGGAGATAACTGACGGCAAGGATCATGATGGCAGCGCAGTTTCGTTCATCACGCAAAACTGTGTGTACACAGCGTACCATGTGTCTCTGCATGCACCATACCCTGATATGTGCCGCCATGCTCTAAAGCCCAAAGTAGGAGAGAGGGTTGCAAGTATCAGACTTCGACGTGCTGACTGGAGTTTCCCCTGTCAGGCACCCATCTGGTTCAAGCCATGAGCCAATCTCCATAGCTTAATAAATAGTAACGTCTAACTGAGCCAGTTAGCTAGATGCGTACACTTGGTGTAGTAGGATCGTTATTTAGTTTGATGCATACACTTGTTCTTTTTTGGTAGCCCTTTTGTAATGATGGCTGATGTTTGGTTTGGAAGAGAGAGGTGCGTCTTTACTCTTCTGGCATGCTTACTGCTTCTGTTGCACCGCCAGCCCTGGTTGCTGTTGCTGCTGTTTTCAATGAACAATCAGTAGTTTATTTCGTCTGTTGGTTGAATAAATGTGTTGTTAGAACGACAAACACAATGTTTTAGAAGTTGTTGCATGGTCTGATCCTTTAGTGCCCGGTATCGTACGTAGCACATACTATTTTTGGTATAGAACACATTTTCCACTTGTTCATAACATGCAGCCCATAGATGAAGGCCCAATAGAGGAGCCCATAATTAACTCGAAGGGAGGCTCTCACATGAATCCGGCCCAGGTACATGCTCATGGTCCCCTAAACATAAATAAGTAAATAAATAAATAAATAAAGCTAAATTCTCATGTACCAGTTCTTTAAATTCATGATTTAACAGGAGGATATTATTTCCTATGATAGTGTTGTTACATTCAGTCGATATTATTCTTAGGCAAAGATAGCGACCAGTCTTCTTTCTCCCATCATTTTCTTCCTGCAACCAGCGGACCCATGAAAATCGTAGTCAACGTCATGAATTGTTCCGGTCCATTTTTATTTTTCAATAAGAATGTCCAACCCAGCCCACCACATTGGCGACATCACTTTATCCTCCGCCTTGGTGCGCTCGCCATGGCCCCACCATTCGGCCCTGTCAACATATTGAATCAGGAGAGGACTGTAGTTGTGAGTATGACACTACGGACCCACCAGGTCCACTCCCGCACACAAGCAAGCACCTCATTTACTACTCAGATGCACCCCTCGTTTTTTTACTCTAATGCACCTGCTGATATCTGGGGCCCACATCATTTTCAACGTATAGTCAATTAACGACAGAATTGCACAACTTTTTTTGAGGATTTGTTCAGAGGAGCAGGCTATAAACTGGGTTGTGCGGTTTCTGTGGCCCGTCTAACAATATGACCAGCCCAGCAGTTTTTCTTTGGGAAAATAGGTAGCCCACTATTTCTTTTTGAAGAATAACAAAGCTAGGCCTATTTGTTTTCTCCGTCTTATTGGACTGCAAATCTTTCAAGACGAGGTGGGATGCATTCCGGCCTGGCCAAAGAGTATGGTCAGTATCTGTTAAAAGTAATATCAAAGGGGTTGAAAATTCCAAAAAGATTATAGCAAATGGGAGATTAGTTTCTTTTTTTGTTTTTGTTCTTCATTGATATTTTATATTCCATTGGATTTTAACATGACATAGTACTAATTTATTTTTTAAATTTGTTTTAGTATGGCTACTAATTTTTGGATTAAGAATATTTTGTTCCCCAGCAAAAAATTGCGAATTTTCAAAATTTCGCACAATTTTAGTTCAATTTTTTAACCCTGGTACTGACCAGAAAATGAGTAGCAATTCTAAAAATGGAAAATGGGCTGCAATAAATTCCATATGAATTAGAAAATGAGTAAAAATTATAAAAATAATAGCAAATGGGTTGTACACACCACAGATTTCAAGGCTGACTTGTTTACGCAAGGCTTTGTCAGTCAACACATGATTCTAGCAGCAGTGACTGTTGGATGTCCATCCAACGACCGACGTGCTTCTTCAATCTCTGATCTTCCTGCTCCAGCCACCTAAACTAGCGCCGGCGGGACTGCCTGCTCCCTCCTCTTGTGGCCAGCTGTGATGCCGCGTAGGCATCACAGGCCCACCCTACTCCCTCCGATGGCCTAGCCGCACGCAATCAACTGCCTCCTTATTACGCAAAAAAATGATTCCACCCACTGACATCTGGGGTCCACCGGTTCGGAGGCGGACCTGCGGGCCTACTAAGTTGACGCATACGCAGGGCTTTGTCAACTTAGTCAACAAACGATTCTAGCAAGAGTGACCGTTGGATTTGAATCGAACAGTCCTGCTGCTTCTTCAATCACTACTCTTCTTGTACCAGTCGCCCAAACCAGCGCCGGCGAGACCGCCTACTCCTGCCTCCAGTGGCCGACTGTGCTGCCATTGAGGCCTCACCACCCCCTACTACTCCCACCGCTGCCAGGCCCAGCGGCGACGGAAGCCTCACACCACAGCCGAACCAGTGAACCCGCGTACTCCTCTCCGCGTGGGCATTCATGATGACCCACAAGTATAGGGGATCAATTGTAGCTCTTTTCAATAAGTAAGAGTGTCGAACCCAACGAGGAGCAGAAGGAAATGACAAGTAGGTTTCAGTAAGGTAATGTCTGCAAGTGCTGAAATTGTAAGTAGCGGAGTAGTTTGATAGCAAGATAATTTGAAACGAGCAAGTAACGATAGTAGTAACAAAAGTGCAGCAAGGTAGCCCAATCCTTTGGCAAAGGATAGGCCAAAATGGTCTCTTATGATAAGCAAAGCGTTCTTGAGGGTACACGGGAATTTCATCTAGTCACTTTGGTCATGTTTGTTCGATTTGTGTTCGCTACTTTGATAATTTGATATGTGGGTGGACCGGTGCTTAGGTGTTGTTCTTACTTGAACAAACCTCCTACTTATGATTAACCCTCCCGCAAGCATCTGCAACTACGAGAAAAGTATTAAGAATAAATTCTAACCATAGCATTAAACTTTTGGATCCAATCGGTCCCTTACGGAATAGCGCATAAACTGGGGTTTATGCTTCTGTCACTCTCGCAACCCATCATCTAATTGCTACTCCACAATGCATTCCCTTAGGCCCAAATATGGTGAAGTGTCATGTAGTCGACGTTCACATGACACCATTAAGGGAATCACAACATACATACTATCAAAATATTGAACACATATCAAGTTCACATGATTACTTGGAACATGATTTCTCCCATGACCTCAAGAACAAAAGTAACTACTCACAAATGATAATCACACTACTAGGGAAAAGACTAGCAGTAGCGCGGGTATTGTGCCTAGCAGTGGCGCGGGGTGCCGCGCTACTGAATAAGGCGCTACAGCTAACATGTAGCAGTAGCGCGCGGCGTCCCACGCTACTGCTATACATGTCTAGCAGTAGCGGTCTTTGGTGCCACGCGCTTCTGCTAATAGATGCAGCGCTTTGGACAACAACGCGCTACTGGTAAGAGAGCGCTACTGCTAACTTTATTCCCCTCGCTACTGCTAGTTTTATTAGTTTCTATTTTTTCTGCATATTTGTTTTGTATTTGAACAGGATTTATACAATAATCTTTCGCATATCAAACACATACAAATGTAATCATCATAGCATATACATACCGATAGTCTCATCAAATCATTTTCTCATCATAATCATCATCCAACACAAAGTGGTCTCTCATCATTATCTCAAAAATAGCGATATAGTCTCGATTACTTGCAACTACATCGTCATCCATATATACAATGATATACGGGAGAAGAGCTATCACTATGAGTGAGAGCGAAACTATGCAGTACATGAGTTTGTATCCCTCTCTCGAATTAGCGTGAACCTACACTAACTACTGGTTGTTGCTCGGAAACCGGTACACCTGGGCCTGACACTCTGACCACTCGTTGTATACTCCAGGTGTTGCACTTCTTCGTCATCGATGATCTATGCACCTGCATCGTCACATGAGTCAATGATATGCAACATACATAGTTGAGCAACAAAAAGAGACAGACTTGGCAAAAATAGAAGCAAGATATCACAAGCATAAATAACAAAGTTCATCGTACCCAAAATGCCCTAACCAGAGTGATTCTTCGCTAGTTGAGGAGGACGGTTAAATTACATCACAAATAAAGTTTCGTCGTGCATAACTCAAAGTTTCGTCATTCAGAAAGTATGGACGAAACGGACACATTGTCATATATCGACAATCACTCCAACATGTCGTTCCATCCATCCAAGTCAGGGAGATAGTCCCCGAGCTTAGTGAAAGGCTTCTGGTCGAGACGCTGAGCGGCTAAGCCTGGTCGGACGTCTTCCCGCGACATTTGCCCTTCCTCGTAGAACAGACCTGTTTTGTCAAGCACCTCCTTCACGATAACTTGGGCAAGTTCATGCTGGATGTGATAGAACTCAGCTCGAAGTCGATGATTCGGGGTATCTCCTACGTTCTTTGCCCATAGCAGAATATGGGCATCGCCGGAATTAGGTGACATGCGAAGGTCCTGATGATCCCGTCTGTACTCAAGCATGTGGTGTAGGACATACAATCCATCACTAAGAGAATCACTCGGTTGCTGGATGCAGCAGAAGTCGGTCTTATGGCCGAAGGCGGGCCTGTCGTCCTTTTTGCTCTTGTCCTTGTTCTCTCCACCCCGTGTGTCATAGTAAAAGATAGCACAGAACAGACTTGATGTGGGTGTAATCCTTTTTGTTCTAGTTCTTTGACGAGTCCAAGTAAAGAGCTTGGGAGTATTGGGGGTAAATGATGATGAGGACGGCGCGCCCGCCGTTGCGCAAAAGAAGTACACCTCAAATTAATTAGCCTCCACCGTGCAAATGAATGATTGAAATCAAAGGAACGATATCCGCGTGGATGACTTGCATGGGATGATAAGGCATGAGAATCGCCTCCTTGTCCTTATTAGCGACCATGAAATCGATGATGTAGTCCCTCGCGTATTCACGGTGATCTGCGCAGACTGCAAAGAAGCCCTCGTGCATGAAGTACGGGTCAGCGACACAGATATAAGGTATTTGCTCAATCCCGGTGATGTAGTTCATGTTCAAGGCAAAAAGGCGGACAAACATAAAATCCAGCTTCTTCATGTGAAACATGTCCAAGATGTAATCGAATCGAAGGAAGAACTTGTCCGCGGGGCCTGAGTGGACGTACGACTTTTGCTGCGGCACGTTAACCACATAGAGTGGGTTTCCTAGATTTTCCGAGGCGATGAGGCTTTTCTCTCTCCGCAGCACATCATCATGAATTCTCCTTAGATTGCCATGTGTGGCCTCTAACGCTGCCTTAGGTAGGATTGGTTCACCGGAGATATGCCATTTTGCCGCACCGGGGATAGGTATACGGTCTTGAACCCGAGGCTGCTGAGGCGGCTGGATCATAGAAGCAGCTTTGTTGCCTTTCCTCAATCTCTTCCTATGCTTCTTTCCTACTGGTAGTTCGTCTATAATACGTTCAGCCTCCGGAGGCGGCAATTCAGGCACAGACTCATGACGCTCAAACCCTGAGTACTCATCGTCATAGGCGCCAGTATTGAGATGCTGTTCAGTGTCATCATCATCCTCATCTATGGCGACGTCATCAGCGACTAATGGAGACTCTTCGTCACCCCGTCCGCTATCACCCAGCATGACAGCCGACGCTAATTGGGTAGGTGGTGTGTTGATGTTCATACCTTGCTGAGGTTGCGTGCTCGTGGGTGTGCTCCCGGCCGCCTCCAGACGAAGCAGACTCTTTGGCCACAACAGGACCCACCCATTGCAACCACCAAGCCGCCGCGGGGTCTCGTCGTCATCCCCCCTAGTACCGGAGGAGCCAAATTCTCGTGGCCCGGTTTGACACTGACCACCGAAACCTTGAAGATGTCATGGGGGATCGACCGAGTGTGGTGCAATGGTTCCTTCAGCTTCATTATCGTCGCCTTCCCCACGTCCACCTTCTGGTCGCTGATGGTGTACAATATGGTGCACGGGGTTATGTCAGCCTGCAAAGACATGTCTGTGACGTGAGACATCCGAAAGGCAACGGAAACGGGAGATTATACATTTACTGAAGAGGGCCGGTGTGACAAATACCGTGAGGGCGTCAAGCTCAGCCAAAGATGAAGCACCACCGAGCACGTCCGAGATGGTGGATGGGCTGCTATGAGCAGGTGCGGGAGGCGATGCAGGAGCAGGTGTGGGAGCAGGTGCAAGAGCAGGTGTTGGTGTTGGTGCAACGCTAGTCCAGCTGCTCCCGAAGAAGTCGGCAAGGGGAAAGTCCGCTGCATTTTTTCTAGATTTTGCGTGCTGCAACTGACAAAGGCCGGAACCAAACCACCAGACAAATCTGCAATCGCCTGTTTTGTGGCAGCTACCGTTGTTGCGACTGTCTCAGCTGATTTCTTCTCAACCACAATCTCAACCTTCTTGCTGATGTTTTCTTCATTTAACCTTCGTCTTTCCTTTCTCTCCTCCGTGGTCTCACGCTAGTACTTCTTCCACATGGCGCCGTCTCCGACACCGTGCACGCGTCCATACAACGGTTTAGTGTCCACTGGGAGTCCTTCAATATGTTCAACGCCCGGCTGAATGGAGTGTCCCACTTGGGCCTTGCCAACGCCTCAGACAGGGAGTCGCTTTCGGCCGCAATCATGTGCTGCTCTCTCTGCAAAAGGAACAAGGATCGTTTACAAATATGAGTAAACATGCAGTCGAATTGATCAGAAACTAAAATTACCAGCAGTCTCATGAACTCCGTCGTGACCGGGTCTGTCTCGAAAACCTTTTTGATTGAGTCCTAATGGTGTCGTGCCCTGAGGACGTCATGCTCCTACGGGACGGTGAAGTCCGCCAAGGGGTCTAGGATGCCCAGACTTTCGCGTTTCGCGTCCTCATTGGCCCATATGGACCTCTTCCCGCCGTAACCACGGCTTCCGAGGTGGTGGCACCCCATGTTCCTCTGTTGAAGTCCCTTCATGTACTTCGACTTTTTTTGGCAGCTTCGACCTCGCAAGCCGCCTTGAATATTTGAAACTGCTCTTCTGTGATTGTCGGATTATCATTTACAATCTCGGAGTAGGGTTCCTTTTGTTGACAATCTGATGTTTCACCCTTGCTTTCCAGGCGGCCAACGCGTCGCTAAACTTGGTCATGGCGTGTTTGTTTATCTTCTTCATTGTCGGGTCCTTATCTGGATATTTATAATCCTTTTCGTTCCGGCCCGGGAACAAGAATATCTAGTGCAGCTTCTTTAGGAGGGAGGGCCTCATATTATCTATCTTCTTTAGTTTCTCATCGTTGATGGTGGCAGTTGTCCATACGATGCAGCCTATTTGATTGCCGTAGCACGATCGCGCTTCCTCGGGCGCTGTTGGCTCAAAAATGTCGTCGTCCATCTCCGTGACCACCAGTCCAGTAGTCATGAGCTGGTTTGGGCGCCATTGCCTCTATGCTTTCGGTTCTATACCGGCTCTGCTAGTCTCAGCGCCGGTCTCATTCTCAGCGCTGGTCTGGATGTGGGTCTCAGTCTCCGATGGACAGGTGGGCCCAGCAACAACATCCGTTGATCATCGGCAAGGCTCAAAAATTCGTCTACCGCCAGGTAGACGTTGTCGTAATCACCAGAACCCTGCCCTTCATCGTTGCTAGCCATGTTTCCTACGGTTAAATATAGTCAATTAATTCTAGACCTAATCAAATGAATAATGACATAAAAAGGCCTATGTTTTGCAGGAATGATGACTCCTTCCCGGTGCGGCAAATCCCAGGCGCTCGATATGTCCTAGTTTGTAGCACAAGTCGTGCCGAAATTCACGGAAAATTTCGGCATTACCTTTGCTAAAAAGTGGACAAATCGAGCACCTGAAATTTGCCAGAACGGAAATGAATCAACGTTTTGGAAAAACATAGGCCACTCGGCTTCATTCCCTGGAATCGACAAAAGGCCACTTGGGCACAATCGAACCACTTCTATGTTGCGTATAACAAGACCACTTAAGAATATGTACATGAGAAACTACAACAGTAGGTAAACATGGGCAAACACAATTGAGGAATTTGCATATATCATGACCACTTCAAATTTGCATCTCCAAGTGTTTGACAAGAAAATCTACACAAATCTCGTGCTCTCTCAAACTCAATTCAAACACCAAATATAGATTATATTTAGTTAACTACTGAACTAAATTTTACTCTAAACTAAACCCTACTGCCCTAATTAACATCTTGTTAAACAAACTGAATTCAAAAACTGAACCCTACTGAACTAATTAACATTTACATTATATACTACTTAACATCTATTATTACCCTAACTAGAAAACATCTACTATTAACCCTACTGCCCTAGTTAACTAGTACCACCACTACTACTAATTAACATCTAGTACTACTACTAGTAAAAAACATTATCTATGAACCCTACTACTAATTAACATCTACTACTACTGCTAATTAACATGGCAGGAAGAAAATGAAGAGAGAGAGAGGAGGGG
>NC_057808.1:526757324-526765526 GCF_018294505.1 Triticum aestivum | reverse complement strand
TAGGCGGGCTCGGGCGGCGGTGAGGTCGAGGGCAAGGGCGGTGAGGTCGAGGGCGGCGACAGTGAGGTCGAGGGAGGCCTTGGGCGGCGGCGGTGAGGTTGAGGGCGGCCTCGGGCGGCGGAGGGGAGGTTGAGGGAGGCCTCTGGGGGAGACGGTGAGGTTGCGGGCGTCGACATCGGCAAGAGACGGCGGCGAAGTGGGGCAACGGCGAATTGGGGAGACAGCGGCGAAGTGGGGCGAGGGATTTGGGGAGAAGTGGTGGCCGGGGGGAGGGAAACCGCTGGTTAAGTCAAACATAGCGGTAGCGAGTTACGGAAAACACGCTATAGCTAAGTTAGCTATAGCATGTTTCACAAAACGCGCTACTGCTATGCCTTTCTTTTTTTTCCTTTTTCATTTATTTTTCTTTACATTTTATTTTTTCCTTTCTCCTTTTTCTATTTCTTTCATTTTCATTTACTTCTCTATTTGTTTTTTATTTTATTTTATTTTTGTTAGCAGTAGCGCCTTTCTACGTAAACGCGCTGCTACAACACTATTAGCGGTAGCGCTGTTTCTATAAGACCGCTACTACTATGTGTAGCCTATAGGCTTAGTAGTGGGAATTTTAGTAGTAGCGCTCTTATAGATAGACGCGCTACTGCTACACATGTATCTGTAGCGCGGTTATCCTGCACGCGCTACTGCGATCTAGCAGTAGCGCTCTTTTTTAACAAGTGCGACTGCTAAAGTTCTGTCACTACTAGGAAAAGGGCTATAGCTAATATGAACATTAATGGTGCACCATGTATGTGGTGCGCCACTGCTATATAGCAGTGGTGCACCAGATACAGGTGCGCCATTAGTGTCCTCATTACTAATGGCGCACCACACACATGGTGCGCCACTACTAACATTTTTTTTATTTTTCCAAAACTAGTAATGGCGCACCAAGGCACAGTGCGCCATTACTAGTTTTAACTAGTAATGGTGCACCACACACTCTGTGCGCCACTACTAACAAATTGTTTTTTCTTTTTTTCAAAACTAGTAATGGCGCACTAGGGTACAGTGCGCCATTACTATTTCAAACTAGTAATGGTGCACCACAACCACGGTGCGCCACTACTAACAATATTTTTTTTGCAAAACTAGTAATGGCGCACCACGTAACAGGTGCGCCATTAGTAACAGGGGTTACTAATGGCGCATTATTAGGTGGTGCACCATTGGTAACCTGAGAGCAGCTAGATATTTTGGACAGCCACCTACCACACTCCCTTTCCCCACTTCATTCTATCCACCTCCTCCTCCAAGCTTGTCTCGGCTGCCTCCTCCTCCTCACCTCATTTGCACCATAGATTCACCCAAATTAAGTGGTTAAATTGCCTTTTTTTGATAGGTAAGTAAGGGGAAAGCTTTCTTTATGTTGTAGAACTACTTTTTTCTCCCTCTAACAACGTGCACATGCACTTTTTATGGCCTAGATCTACGTATGTTTGTGGTGTTGCATATGTTTGTGGTGTTGCATATGTTTGTGTTTGTAGGTACCGGTATTTGAAATGCGATACTTGCCAATATTTTGCCGGAATGTTGATTCATTTCCGTTTCGGCGAGAATTTGGCACTATGCATTCTTTTTTGTCCTATTTTTAGGCAAAGTCGTGCCAAATTTTATTTTTTTGGTTCTAAAATATCGTTTTTCTCTACCCCGCAGGTGACCATGGTCCGCACGATGACCGAAGGCATCGTGAATAGGTTTTTGAGCTCCGCGAAGGCCGAGATGCTTCAAAAGAACGATACGGAGATAAGATGTCTGTGTCGAAGATGCAAGCTGAGGAGCCTTATGGACCTGGATTCTGTACAGGTACGGGACCACCTGCTCTTGCATGGTTTCATGGATGGCTATCAGTGGCAAGATAATGAAGATGATTATGAAGTCGTCCATGGGGGTCGGGCAAGAAATGAGGAAGGGCAGCAAGACAACCGCGGCGAGGGCGGGCGAGAAGACGAAGAATCTCCAGGACATGATCATGAAGTAGATGCAGTACACAGTCATCATATAGAAGATGCCGGACATGATGATGAGGAAGATGCCGGAGCAGACGAAGGGCATGATCATGAAGATGTAGATGCCGGAGCAGACGATGATGGACCATCGATGGGCTGGGTGCAGGACCCTCATATTCAAGAGCTGCTTCTCAAGCAGACGGATAACACAAGAGCTGCCGCCCGAGAGAAAGCCAAGCTGGATCAACTGGAGATAGACGCGGTTACTCCATTGTATGAAGGATGCAGGCCCGAGGATACCCGCCTGAAAGTAACGCTCATGGCTCTGGAGATGAAGGTAAAACACAAAATGACCGACGCATGCTTCGACGAGAACATGTCATTCTGGCACGAACGTCTTCCCAAGGGGAACAAGTTCCCGACCAGTTTCGAGGAGGCGAAGAAAATCGTGTGTCCTTTGGATTTACCGCACGTGAAATACCATGTGTGCATGAACAATTGCATCATTTATCGGGACGAGCATGCGGAGTCTACCATATGTCCGGTGTGCGGCGTCACTTGATACAAGAAGAGGAAGAAAGCTCCTCGAAAAGTGGAAGGAGTGTCGGAGACAAGTTCACCGTTTCAGCGGTAACAGTTACAAAGGGTACACCACTAGGGCGGAGGCGGAAGCTAGATACGCGCACTATCTAGCGGGAGAGAGGAGGGAGCGGAGGAGGAACCGGATGAAGACCAGTTTCATCACGATGATGCTCATCGTGATGACCGCAGCTCTCTTCTATGTGATGGTAGTTTAGATGATCGATATCGACATGTAATGTGAAGACAAACTCGCTACTCGCAGTCTCGAGACTTGTAATGTTCTAACTTTGTTCGGTCTTTTGAATTCGGAGACTAATATGATGAATTGTATTCGGAGACTAATCTTCTATTGTATTCGCTAAATCTGTTGTTTATATGTTGTGCTGTCTATATTTTGTGCAGTAATATATTTTGTAACCTGTGCAAATATCAGAAAAGAAAAGAAAATAATTCATAATATTCATACTAGTGGCGCACCACACTGCACTTTAGTGGCGCACTGCAATAAACACACTAGTGGCGCATTATCTAGAAGTGCGCCATTAGTAACCCAGAGCACAAGGTAAATATGGCCCCCTGGGAGGCATAGTAATGGCGCACCATTTGAGATACTAATGGCGCACTCCCAGGTGCGCCACTATTGTTTGGTATACTAATGGCGCACCAGGGGTGCGCCATTAGTACTAGTTACTAGTGGCGTGATGATAGTGGCGCACCTGTAGTGCGCCATTAATGGCCAAAACAGGTGCGCCACTAATTAGCCTTTTCCTAGTAGTGTGTGTATAAGGTTTTCCCTAGTAGTGTCATGCTCAAGATTAGAGGGGTATTAAATAGCATAATGGATCTGAACAAAAAATCTTCCACCAACTAAACCATAAAGTAATCAAGTACAAGATGTAATCAACACTACTAGTCACGCACAAGCACCAATCTATAGTTCTAGTAACAATATTGAACACAAGAGATGAACTAGGGTTTGAGATGAGATGGTGTTGTTGAAGATGTTGATGGAGATTGCCCTCCCCAAGATGGGAGAGTTGTTGGTGATGATGATGACGATGATTTCCCCCTCCGGGAGGGAAGTTCCCCCAGGAGAATCGCTCCGCCGGAGGGCAAAAGTGCTCCTGCCCAAGTTCCGCCTCGACACGGCGGTGCTCCGTCCGAATCTCCTCTCCTTATTGTTTCTAGGTCAAAATGACTTATATACCAGAAGATGGGCACCGGAGGTGGGCCTGGATGAGCACAACCCACCAGGGCGCGCCTGGGCTCCCTGGCGCGCCCAGGTGGGTTGTGCCCACCTGGTGGGGCCCCTCTGGTAGTTATTTGCTCCAATAATAATTCTTAAATAATCCATAAAAAATCTCCGTGAAGTTTCAGCTTGTTTGGAGTTGTGCAGAATAGGTGGCCTGACGTAGCTTTTCCAGGTCCAGATTTCCAGCTGCCGGAATTCTCCCTCTTGGTGTGTACCTTGCAAATTATGAGAGAAAAGGCATTAGAATTACTCCAAAAAGCATTATTATGGATAAAACATTATAAATAACAGTAAGAAAACATGATGCTAAATGGACGTATCAACTCCCCCAAGCTTAGACCTCGCTCGTCCTCAAGCGAAAACCGAAATGGAAAAACATGTCCACATGCTTTGAGAGACAGGTGTCGGTAAAAATAAAATACGGACATAGAAGCATCATGTTGATTATTATAACAGTAACAAATTTAAACATAAGACTTTTATCATAGAACTTATATCATATACTTCTCATGAATAAGTAACAGTTCATCACATAATCGAGGTATGAAGCAAAAACTCTATTAGAAACCAACAAACTATGTTCTCAGTCACTTTGCAACTACAATTCATAATCTTTTCAGGAAGGGTCACATGTCGGAGCCTTTAGGCAAGTCCACATACTCAACCATCATATAGTCTTCTATGATTGCTAACACTCACCGTGTACACATGAGCAAAACGTTTCAACCAGACACATAGAAAGATAGGGGCCTATAGTTTCGCCTCCCAACATATTCACCTCAAGGGTGATGTCAACAATAATAACTCATGCTATCTATATTCAACTGGACATATGTGCCTAGATCTTTCCTCACCACATGATGCTTGCCAATGGAGAAAAATAAAAGGGAATAGAAGAAAAACTTTGACTCTTTGCATAAAAGTAAATACATAAAAGTAAAAGATAGGCCCATCGCAGCGGGAAGCAGAGGTTGCCATGCGCTTATTTGTTTGTATGCTCAATCCCTTAGTGCAAAATAACGTTATGTTGTATTGCCCCTAAAGATGACAACCTTTATTATGCAGTCTGTCGCTTTTATTCTTTGTCATCCAAGTTCATACAATGCTCAATTTTCTCTTACACTAAATGATCTCACACTTTTAGAAGCAATTTTTATTGCCTTTTTGCATGGATGACAACTTACTTGAGGGATCTTGCGCAATCCCTAGGTAGGTATGGTGCAAACTTTAAAATAAGATTTGGTTTTAAGGGTTTTAGGATGCACAAGTAGTATCTCTACTTAGTGCAGAATTTTTGGCTAGCAAAGATAGGAGCAAGCACCAGATGTTGAAGGATCTATGACAATATGACTTCTATGTGAATATAAACAAACATAAACCATTAAGTTGTCTTCCTTGTCCAACGTCAACAATTTTGGCATATAATATTTTGATGAGGGCTCACAATCACAAAAGATTTCTAGGATAGTATATTTATATGTGAATCTTCTCTTCCCTTATTAATTCTTTCATGAGTTGCATCCTTGACTAATGCTATGTTTGTCAATCTCTAATAAAATTTTCTACTTATACTTTTCCTTATGTCGTGCCATCACCTATCATAGGATTAGTATATGATCTTATTGATTTATTTCCTTTCTTGTATTCATTTCCTTTCTCTTTTTCTTTCTTTCTTATTTCTTTTCTTTAATTGCAACATGAAAGTAGAGAAAGCGAAAACTCAAACTATATTTGATTATATAACTTGCACACGGTGACAAGGATAGATCACTAAAAAAACTCTCAAAGAGGAAAGAATCGAACTAAACTTTTATTCATCTAAAGCAAAAAGATCGAACTGACGTAAGTAAAAGCAAAAAGATAGTGGGATGATACGTTACCGGGACACCTCCCCAAGCTTGGCGGAAGCCAAGGGGAGTGCCCATACCCGATTTCTACTTCAGTGGTGAAGAAAATGGTGGTGGTGATGAAGAAGAGATCTTGTCCTCGGATTTCCATGGCAGTGGTCCACCATCATAAGGGGAGGAGTGAGTCTCACGGGTCCTGCAACTAGCAGCCAAACTCATTCCTTTAAACTTTGCCTCATATTCAAAGACTTGGTTTTGAAGATCACAGATCTTGCTTTGGAGAATGTTGATTTTCTCATTGAGGGTGAAGATGATGTCCTTCATGGGCTTTCCATCCACCTTGAGATCACGGAAAGGTCCGTGATCATGAGGTGATTGGCATTGAGCCCACGCTCCACTATCCCCTTGCACCGGAAGACTTCCTGCTCCATGGCTTCAAGCCTGGCCTCCACGGTTCCCGTGCCCTTGGGACCTTGCTCATCGCGGATGTACAACACCCCCTCATGCATATGGATGGTTTGCGGGTGCTGCACCACATCCCACAGATATGGGTTGATGACGGTCTTGAAGAACTTGTCCTTGGAGGAGCTTGAAGAGGCCATGGTAGATGGGATCTGACAGAAAACAACAAGGAAAAAGAGAACAGAGGATTTATCCGTGATACGGAGGTTAACAGGTTCGGGAAGTGTATATATAATTTTTATCTTGGGGGACAAGCATACAGAAAGAAAACGGAGTTCGGAAGGTGTCCGAGGTGGGCACAACCCACCTGGGCGCGCCAGGCAATCCTGGCGCGTCCTGATGTCTTGTGCCCACTAGGGGACACTTCCTGGAAGTTTCTTTATTTCCAAAATTCTTAAATATTCCAAAACTAATAAAAAATATTTTTGCGGATTTCTTGGAGTCCGTTTAGTTACCTCCTTATTTTCACGATTCCGGAGTGTTCCGGAAGGACTCTTTTATGTGTTCCTCCAGCGTCAAAGTTTGGATAATATTCCTTTCAACATTAATGGGCGTACCTGAGATATAATGTTTTATTCATTGCCCATTGACAACCTTCGGGTTAGTACCTTCGGGATTATTTATTTTGATGGCTCCAGGCCGGTAAACCTCCTCGATAACATAGGGGCCTTCCCATTTTGAGAGGAGTTTTCCTACAAAGAATCTGAAATGAGAGTTGTACAAAAGAACATATTCTCCAACTTTAAACTCACGCTTTCGGATTCTTTAGTCATGCAATCTTTTAAATTTTTCTTTGAATAATTTTGCATTCTCATAAGCTTGGGTCCTCCATTCATCTAATGAGCTTATATCAAATAACCTCTTTTCACCAGCAAGTTTGAAATCATAATTGAGTTCTTTAACTGCCCAATATGCTTTATGTTCTAACTCAAGAGGCAAATGACAAGCTTATCCATAACCATTTTATAAGGAGACATACGCATAGGATTTTTATATGCTGTTCTATCAGCCCAAAGTGCATTATCTAATTTCTTAGACCAATTCTTCCTAGACCTATTGATAGTCTTTTGCAAAATTAAATTTTTTTCTCTATTGCTAAGTTTAACTTGACCACTAGACTGAGGATGATAAGGTGATGCAATTCTATGGTTAACATCATACTTGGCAAGCATTTTATGAAAAGCACCATGAATAAAGTGTGAACCACCATCAGTCATTAAATATCTAGGGACTCCAAACCCTGGGAAAATAACTTCCTTAAGCATTTTAATAGATGTGTTGTGATCAGCACTACTGGTTGGAATAGCTTATACCCATTTAGTAACATAATCAATAGCAACTAAAATATGTGTATACCCCTTAGAGGAAGTGAATAATTCATAGGCATTTCTTGACGCTTACCGATGTTACCTATTCTTTAGCATTCATCACAAGATGAGACAAACTTACGGGCATCCTTGAAGAGAGTAGGCCAATAAAATCCACATTGCAATACCTTATGAGCAGTTCTATCTCCAGCATGATGCCCTCCATAAGCTTCGGAGTGACATTTCCGTAGGATTTGCCCTGTTCATGCTCAGGTACACAACGTCTAATAATACCATCTACTCCTTCCTTATAAAGATGTGGGTCATCCCAAGAGTAATGTCTTAAATCATAGAAGATTTTTTTCTTTTGTTGGTATGTAAAGCTCACTACTAGGAAAAGGGCTATAGATGATATGCACACTAATGGCGCACCAGACATGTGGTGCGCCACTACTATATACTAATGGCGCACCATGTGTTGGTGCGCCATTAGTGTCCAAATACTAATGGCGCACCACATCCACGGTGCGCCACTAGTAACAAATTTTTTTTATTTTTTTTCAAAACTAGTAATGGCGCACCACATCCACGGTGCGCCACTAGTAAAAAAATTTCAAATTTTTTTTCAAAACTAGTATTGGCGCACCAGGGGTAGTGCGCCATTACTAGTTAAACTAGTAATGGCGCACCACATCCACGGTGCGCCACTAGTAATTTTTTTTCAAATTTTTTTATTTTTTTTTCAAAACTAGTAATGGCGCACC
>NC_057808.1:526749737-526757029 GCF_018294505.1 Triticum aestivum | reverse complement strand
TCAAAAAAATAAAAGAAAATAAGTTTCCCATTTGATATGTGGTCTAGTTGTTGGGAAAATTTACAAATATGAATTTCGACTTTATTTGCAAAATCTCTCTGGAATTTGTAAAATGGGCATAACTTTTGCATACGAACTCGGATTAAAAAGTTTTTATATGAAAAATCATCTACTCGAAAAGTTACATCCGAATTTAACAGGCGGAACCCCGTTAAACATTTTCAAAATCCTCAAAAACCTAACAGAAAAAAGTTACGGGGCTTTCAAGGTCTAGAGGCAAAAAATTTCAAAAAATTTCAAACTTACTAGTGGCGCACCGTTTGCTAGGTGCGCCACTAGTAACAGAAAAAAATTGGTGTTGAATTTTTTTTTGGAATTTTTTTTCAAAAAATGATACGTAATATGACCGGGAAGTTTGAAATATTATTCAAAATTTCATCATACTCATGAACATGAACAAAGTCCTAGACATCAACAAGGTTTAATAGGATTGATATGGTAGATATATCAACAAGTGCCTGTTAAGTGAGGTGGTGTTGGGGTTGGATAGAACTGTGAAGTTAAGCGTGCTCGGGCTGGAGTAGTGTGAGGATGGGTGACCTTCTGGGAAGTTTGACCACTTAGTGCGATTTGACTTGAGATTAAGCCATAGTGACCCGAGATTAAGAAAAAAATGAAAAAAAAATTGAAAAAAAAATTCTGAAAAAATATTTGAAAAAAAATTTGTTACTAATGGCGCACTTCTATGTGGTACGCCATTACTAAGTCAGATAGTAATGGCGCACCGTGGGCTATACTAATGGCGCACTGCCTGGTGCGCCATTAGTATCTGGTATACTAATGGCGCACCTGTGGTGCGCCATTAGTAAAAAATTCTAATGGCGTGGTGCTAGTGGCGCACCTGTAGTGCGCCATTAGTAGGCAAAACAGGTGCGCCACTAGCAGGCCTTTTCTAGTAGTGGCTAGGTGGTAAATATTTAGCAACAATGTAATTAGCATAGTCAGCATACCAAGGAGTACTATGAGAAACATTTATTGCAGCTAACTGCTCATCAGGTAAACTATCATCAATAGGAAGTGGGTCATCAAGCACATTTTCAAGCCTAGACCAATTATCAGCTATTGGGTTCTCAACTCCTTTTCTATCAATGATATGTAAATCAAATTCTTGTAGCAAAAGAACCCAACGAATAAGTCTAGGTTTAGCATCATTCTTTTCCATAAGATATTTAATAGCAGCATGGTCTATGTGAACAGTTACTTTGGAATCAACATTATAAGGTCTGGATTTATCACAAGCAAACACCACTGCTAAGAATTCTTTTTCAGTAGTCGCATAATTTCTTTGAGCACTGTCTAGAGTTTTACTAGCATAATGAATAACATTCAATTTTTTATCAACTCTTTGTCCTAGAATAGCACCAACAGCATAATCACTAGCATCACAAATAATTTCAAAAGGCAAGTTCCAATCAGGTGGTTGAACAATAGGTGCAGAAATTAAGGCTTTCTTGAGTGTTTCAAAGGTTTCCAAACAAGCATCATAAAAAACAAAAGGATTATCCTTCTGCAAAAGATTAGTGAGAGGCCTAGAAATTTTAGAGAAGTCCTTGATAAATCTCCTATAGAAACTAGCATGACCTAGGAAACTACAAATAGCTTTTATATCTTTAGGACATGGCATTTTCTCAATTGCATCAACCTTAGCTTTGTCGACTTCAATACCTTTTTCAGAAATTTTATGACCCAAGACAATGCCTTCATTTACCATAAAGTGGCACTTCTCCCAATTCAAGACAAGATTTGTTTGTTCACATCTCTGCAAAACTCGCTCAAGATTGCTTAAACAATCATCAAAAGACATCCCGTAAACAGAAAAGTCATCCATGAATACCTCAACAATCTTTTCACAAAAGTCAGAGAATATAGCAGTCATACATCTTTGAAAGGTAGGAGGTGCCTTACATAAACCAAAAGGCATACATCTATAAGCATAGGTTCCAAAAGGACAAGTAAAAGTGGTCTTTTCTTGATCAGGTTGAGAAACCGGTATTTGTGAAAAAACAGAATATCCATCAAGGAAGCAAAAGTGTGTGTGCTTAGATAATCTTTCAAGCATTTGATCAATAAAAGGCAAAGGGTAATGATCTTTTCTAGTTGCTTTATTTAATTTTATAAAATCAATTACCATTTTATAGTGTGTAACAATTCTTTATGGAATTAGTTCATTCTTATCATTAGCAACAACAGTTATACCTCCTTTCTTAGGGACACAATGAACAAGACTTACCCATCTACTATCAGGTATAGAATAGATTATACCTGCTTCCAGAAGTTTTAATATTTCCGTTCTTACCCCTCTTTCATCTTCAGATTTAACTGATGTTGGTGATCAACAACGGGTTTAGCATAAGGTTCCATATTAATTTTGTGCTGACATAGAGTGGGACTAATGCCCTTTAAATCATCAAGAGTATATCCAATAGGAGCTTGGTGCTTCCTTAGAACTTTCAATAATATTTCTTCTTCATGTTCTGAAAGGTTAGCACTGATAATAACATGATATATTTTTCTTTTCATCAAGATAAGCATATTTCAAAGTGTTTGGCAATTGTTTTAATTCAAACATAGGATCACCTTTAGATGGAGGAGGACCTCCCAGAGTTTCAATAGGCAAATTGTGTTTAAGTAGAGGACGTGGTTCAAAGAATATCTTATCTATTTCATTTCATTCATGCATATGTAAATCATTTTCATGGTCTAGCAAATATTGTTCTAAAGGATCAGTAGGTGGCACAACAATAGAAGCAAGACTAATTAATTCATCCTTGCTAGGCAATTCTTTTTCATGAAGATTTCTAGTAAACTTGGAAATTTTGAATTCATGAGACTCATCACAAAAGCTAACACCGACAGTTTGTTTCTTACAATCTATCTTAGCATTAGCTGTGTTCAAGAAAGGTCTACCAAAGATAATGGGACAGAAGTCATCTTGTGGGGAGCCAAGAACAAGAAAATCAGTAGGGTATTTTATTTTTCCACACAAGACTTCTACATCTCTAATGATCCCAAATGGTGATATGGTGTCTCTAACTCTGCACGTGCTATGTCTTTCATAATTTCTTGATATAAGGTGTAAGGAATAGCACTCACACTAGCACCCATGTCACATAAGCCATGATAACTGTGATCTCCTATTTTAACTGAGATGACAGTCATGCGCACAACAGGTCTATGTTTATCCCTTTTATCAGGTTTAGCAATTCTAGCAGCTTCTTCACAGAAGTAAATAACATGCCCATCCATATCTTCTTCCAAGAGATCTTTAACCATAGCAATGCTAGGTTCTACTTTGATTTGTTCATCAGGTTTAGGTGTTCTAATATAGCTTTTGTTAACCATAGTTGAAACTTTAGCATGTTCCTTTATCCTAATAGGAAAAGGTGGTTTCTCAATATAAGCAGAAGGGACAACTGGATCAACATTAATTATAAAGTATAGTTTCTTCTTTAACTGGTACCGATTCTTTAATTTCTTTTAATGGGTGGGTGATATTTAAAACGCTTCTCTTTAGGGAGTTCAACATGAGTAGCAAATGATTCACAAAAGGAGGCTACTATCTCCGAGTCAAGTCCATATTTAGTGCTAAACTTTTGAAAAGCATCGGTATCCATAAAAGATTTAACACAATCATACTTAAGTTTAATACCTAACTCTTTACCTTCGTCAAGTTCCCAATCTTCAGAGTTGCATTTAATTCTTTCCAAAAGATCCCATCGGAATTCAATAGTCTTCTTCATAAAAGAACCAGCACAAGAAGTATCAAGCATGGTTTGATCATTACGAGAAAGCCGAACATAAAAACTCTGGAGAATAATTTCTCTTGAGAGCTCATAATTGGGGCATGAATATAACATTGACTTAAGCCTCCCCCAAGCTAGAGCGGTACTTCTCCTTCACGAGGCCAAAAATCATATATGTAATTCCGATCACGATGAACTAGATGCATAGGATAAATTTTTTGATGGAACTCCAATTTCAAATGATTCCAATTCCACGATCCAATATCATCGCATAGCCTATACCATGCCAATGCTTTTCCCTTCAAAGATAAAAGGAAAACCTTTTTCATCACTTCATCCCTGGGTATACCTGCAAGCTTAAACAATCCACAAATTTTTCGACATATATCAAGTGCATATCAGTATGTTCGGTTCCATCTCCTTCATAAGGATTAGCTAGCAGTTGTTCTATCATACCCGAAGGAATTTCATATTCAATATTTTCAGTTGGTGCAGTAGGTTGAGGGGTAGCTAATTGTAGTTCCAGACGAGGTGAAGATACCTCGAACAAACCCCTCAAAGGATTGTTTTCCATAGTAACAAGTGACAATAAATTTCAGCACACTATATAAATGTTTCCTTACCCAATTACACTTACCAAAGGCGCTTCACTCCCCGGCAACGGAGCCAGAAAATAGCCTTGATGAACCACAAGTATAGGGGATCAATTGTAGCTCTTTTCGATAAGTAAGAGTGTCGAACCCAACGAGGAGCAGAAGGAAATGACAAGTAGGTTTCAGTAAGGTAATGTCTGCAAGTGCTGAAATTGTAAGTAGCGGAGTAGTTTGATAGCAAGATAATTTGTAATGAGCAAATAACGTAAGTAGTAACAAAAGTGCAGAAAGGTAGCCCAATCCTTTTGTGGCAAAGGACATGCCAAAACGGTCTCTTATGATAAGCAAAGCGTTCTTGAGGGTACACAGGAATTTCATCTAGTCACTTTCATCATGTTGGTTCGATTTGTGTTCGCTACTTTGATAATTTGATATGTGGGTGGACCGGTGCTTAGGTGTTGTTCTTACTTGAACAAAATTCCTACTTATGATTAACCCTCCCGCAAGCATCCGCAACTATGAGAAAAGTATTAAGAATGAATTCTAACCATAGCATTAAACTTTTGGATCCAATCGGTCCCTTACGGAATATAGCATAAACTGGGGTTTAAGCTTCTATCACTCTCGTAACCTATCATCTAATTGCTACTCCACAATGCATTCCCTTAGGCCCAAATATGGTCAAGTGTCATGTAGTCGACGTTCACATGACACCACTAAGGCAATCACAACATAATTGCTTGCAACATGATTTCTCTCGTGACCTCAAGAACAAAAGTAACTACTCACAAATGATAATCATGCTCAAGATCAGAGGGGTATTAAATAGCATAATGGATCTGAACATATAATCTTTCACCAAATAAACCATAAAGTACTCAAGTACAATATGTAATCAACACTACTAGTCACCCACAAGCACCAATCTATAGTTCTGGTAACAAGATTGAACACAACAGATGAACTAGGGTTTGAGATGAGGTGGTGTTGTTGAAGATTTGCCCTCCCCAATATGGAAGAATTGTTGGTGATGATGGTCACGATGATTTCCCCCTCCGGGAGGAAAGTTCCACCGGCGGAATCGCTCCGCCGAAGGGCAAAAGTGCTCCTGCCCAAGTTCCGCCTCGAGACGGCGGCACTCCGTCCCGAAAGTCCTCTCCTTATTTTTTCTAGGTCAAAATGACTTATATACCAGAAGATGGGCACCGAAGGTGGGCCTGGGTGAGCACAACCCACCAGGGCGCACCTGGGCTCCCTGGCGCGCCCAGGTGGGTTGTGCCCACCTAGTGGGTCCCCTCTGTTAGTTATTTTCTCCAATAATTCTCAAATAATTCATAAAAAATCCCGTGAAGTTTCAGCTTGTTTGGAGTTGTGCAGAATAGGTGGCCTGACATAGCTTTTCCAGGTCCAGATTTCCAGCTGCCGGAATTCTCCCTCTTGGTGTGTACCATGCAAATTATGAGAGAAAAGGTATTAGAATTACTCCAAAAAACATTATTATGGATAAAAACATTATAAATAATAGTAAGAAAACATGATGCAAACTGGACGTATCAATCCACTGCCGCGTCTTCCCCGGCTCCGTGTCGTCCCCTTCCTAGGCCTCGCCGTCGTCCACCGCCTTGGTGCTCTCGGCATGGCATGGTCAATGTGGTCAACGAACGACTTCCATCGGAAGAGTACTATACGTGGAGAGGCTGACAGCTGGGTCCACGGCCGCAGCAATGAAGTGCATCCTTATTACATGGAAAATTATGATTCCTCCACCTGACAGCAGGGACCCACCGGACGGACCACCGTATTTCACGAAGAAAACGTTTTCCCCTGACTGCTAGGACCCACCAGCTACATCTTCGCACGCAAGGAAGTGCGTCCATATTACGGGCAAAAAAAATGATTCGCCCCCTGACCGCTGGGACCCACTAGCTACATCTTTGCACACAAGGAAGTGCGTGACAGTCGGGACCCACCTGGTCGAAGCATACATAGCGTTGTCATTCTGGTCGCGAACGTGTACGTACATACTGGTCGATCGGTCTGTCCGCAGGCTGCAGGGATGAACCGTGGTCGAGTAAGGAAGGCCACGTGTCGTAGTAGAGGCGCGGACGTAGCATGTACACGTACGTACAACCAGGGTGCAAGATAGTAAATACGGCCACGTACGTACATACAGGCGGGGTCTCGAATGCCTACTCGCGCATACATACGACCAGGGCTTGTGTACATGGCTGGGTCGGAATGGAGAAACTGCGTCGTCGTGTTCATCGGGAGCCAACCGGCTTGGACGGAACAGCCAATCGAAACGAGGCCTGGCGTACCGCAGAACGGAGGAAACAGCCTTGTGTTCGACCGGTCACGGTCGAAATGGGATCCTGTTCATCGGGAGGGGTCTGGCGTACCTCAAAACGGAGGAAATGGACTTCTCTTGGACCTCCTACGGTCGAAAGGGGTCCTGTTGATTGGGAGGGGTGTGGCGTACCGCAAAATGGAGGAAACAGACTTGTGTTGGAGCGCTGCGGTCGAAAAGGGGGTCATGTTCATCGGGAAGGATGTGGCGTACCGCAAAACGGGACTCCACTAGATACTATTCATCTCCACCGACCTCCTCTAGCCTCCACGGGCTACTGTTCATCCACTGTTGACCTCCTCCAGCCTCCACCTGCGACTGTTCATCCACGGACTCATGTTCATCCAGCCTCCACCGCTCCTCCATCGGCTACTGTTCTACCAGCCCTCTCCACGGGGCCCTGTTCAACCACCCCTCCACAGGTTATTGTTCATCTAGCCCTCCACCGGCTATTGTTCAACAAGCCCTCCACGGGGTCCTGTTCATCCAGCCCTCCACGGGGTCCTGTTCATCCAGCCCCAACCGGCTCGATCGATCGGGGTCCTGTTC
>NC_057808.1:526728588-526749520 GCF_018294505.1 Triticum aestivum | reverse complement strand
AACAACGCTCATTGTTCATCAAGAGGCAGCATCGATCGGCTTCAGTTAGCAGCAGTTGCGAAGGAATCACTCGGGTTCAGTTAGCAGCAAGGGATCGATCGGGATTCAGTAACGTAGCTAGTGCAATCGTTGGGGTTCAGTTAGAACCCAACGCCTCGCTCGGGTTCAGTAAGAGCGCATCGCCTCGCACACACGCGCGTACGTGTACGAGAGAAACGTGCAAACCTCCGTGCATCCCTCGGCCCCGACCACCCACCGTAACCGGGAACTCCCCGATATTTTCCTCGCCCTCGCTTCTACCACGGTTATTTACGTCATGGACGGCCTAAAGAATGTCATGCCGGTGCGTCTCCGGCCCTCCCAGGACGAAAAGCCCATTTTCTATCATGATTTTTTGTCATAGAAGTAGGAGCCCACCACATCTATGATGATACTGGGTTTTGTCCCAATTATCGTCATAGAAGTGTCATAATCATGACAGAAAAAATTTCGTTCGGCCCAAAATGTCACGGATGTGTCTTTTTTTTTGCAGTGGCACACAGTTTCGTCGAAGGGTCTCTGATTCGATTGTCGCGTTTAGACCATCATGTGGTAGTGACCGCAGCATAACAAAATTGACTTTGCTGGTCAACCTCCACAGCCTTGCGCGATTCCAGCAGAGTCATGCGGCCCTGGACCTCCTGGCCCCGCCCGACAGGAGTAGCCGGCGCGCCCGCATGGTCCTCCTGACGAGGCAGCGCACCGGCCGGAGTAGGCGGCAAGACCCCCTGAGTCCGGCCCTCCTGGCCGGTGGTCGTCTTGACGGCGATAGCGGCCCCATTATCGGAGACCATGAGACCACTCACGGCAGTGGCCATCTTGATGACGTCCGTGGCCTTGGCGAAGTTGTTGTTGACGATGCCTGTAGAGGGGTTGTTGCCGCCGCGAGCATAGTTCTCGAAGATGAGACCCCTCCTGCTAGCATCTTGGCTCTTCCAGTAGGGCTCAACACTAAGGTTTCTTGGAAAGCAAACTACTCTCTCCTCTCTTGGAATTTTACAAAACCTCTCTGATGTATGACCCACTATCCCACAACACTCACAATACAGAGGTAGTTTCTCATACTTTACATCAAATTTAAAGATCTTAGAACTACCTAAAGGGGTAATCTCTATAGAGCACTTCAGAGGCTCATGCAATAAGATCTTCACACGCACACACACACACACAAATTTCTCAACAATTACATGGTTACGGTGCGAAACCTCCAGCACCTCTCCCAATTGATCCTCCAGATCACCCTACACTCTCCGTCTTAAGCTTGACGGGAGATCCCGTACCTGGACTGCTGGGTCGCCCTTGCTGTCGAACTCGGCGAAGATGAGGCTGTCCCGCTTGAAGTGCCATGGATGCGGCTTAAGCACAAACCGACGGTCACTCTAAGCGGCAAAATTGAGGATGAACCTCCCGTCGTCGCTGGCCACCTCCTGGATGGTGACCACTCCCTAGTTCCTCCAAGCCGTGTTTCGGAGGTCATCGACTATGACCCTCGGGTTGGCCTAGAAAGGCGACAGGAGGCGTCCGACCATCAGGAAGCCGCTGACGGCCTTGTGGGCAGCCTCCATGTCAATGACAAGAGGATGGCCACCCTCCGGGATGCGCCCCGACGACTCCATCCCCAACCGGTGGAGATAGGATCCCGCAGCCGTGGCATCAGGGGTGGAGACAGGGAGGGGCGAGCAGGGGCTAGACCCCTGCCAATCGCTCGCCCCCCTCAACAAATTTTAGCAGGCCATATACCATATGTACACGCTAATGGCCGGCTGGCCGCAACTAATTACTCATTAGCCCATATATGTTAATGATGAACCAACACTGAATTAGAAAATCCCAAAGCCTAGTAGGCAATAGCCCATTTATAGTCGTGGCTGGCTTATTGTGACTGATGAATCAATCAGATCGTAACATGCTTCTGCGCATTGAAAGCTGAATAAAACTGTTGCTTATTGATGATTTGGTGCGGCATACAAGAGTATATAAGAGGGTACAAACTGACTTGGGGTAGGGGTACAAAACTGACTTGGACTAGAAGTCGTATACCATAATGACTACTCTAACATCCCCCCGCAGTATCAACGGCAGGCTCGACGACGTTGAGACTGAAACAGATATCTTGAAACGGCTTAGTAGGCAGTGCCTTGGTGAAAATGTCAGCAAAATGAGCCGTAGAGGGAACATGAAGTACCCGAACCTGACCAAGAGCAACCTTTTCACGAACAAAATGAATATCAATCTCAATATGCTTTGTGCGTCGGTGTTGAACTGGATTGCTGGTCATGTAGACTGCTGATATGTTGTCATAGTAGACAATAGTGGCCTGCTCAATAGGCCTGTGTAGCTCAGAGAGTAACTGCCGAATCCAGATTGTATCTGCAACGGCATGTGCCACAGCGCGATACTCAGCCTCGGCCGACGAACGTGAGACTGTAACCTGTCTTTTCGAAGACCAAGAAATCAAATTGTTACCAAGAAAAACACAAAAACCGGAAGTGGACCTTCGAGTGTCAGGACAACCAGCCCAGTCTGCATCAGAGTATGCGGTAAGCGAGTTTGGAGAAGAATTATTGAGGTGGAGACCATGATTGAGAGTTCCTTTTAAATACCGAAGAATGCGTTTAACATGATTATAGTGAGGAACCCGGGGATCATGCATATAGAGACATGCTTGTTGAACAGCAAAAGAGATTTCAGGACGAGTAATGGTGAGATATTGGAGAGCACCTGTTAGGCTACGATAGAGAATAGGATCGGAAAAGGGTTCACCGGTAGCCAAAAGTTTAAAACTAGTATCGACAGGAGTGCGAGATGATTGACAGTCAAGCATACCAGCACGATTAAGAAGATCAAGAATATACTGGCGTTGGGAAAGAAAAAGGCTGGAGGAATCTTGAACAACAGCAATGCCTAAGAAATGATGAAGGAGTCCTAGGTCAGTCATAGAAAATTCAGATCTAAGAAGAGAGACAATATGATCTAAGAACTTTTGAGAGGAGGCGGTAAGAATGATATCATCTACATAGAGAAGTAAATAGGCAGTGTCAGAAGTTTGATGATACACAAAAAGAGAGGTGTCGGAGAGAGATGGAGTGGAGCCTATTGTTTGAATGAAGGGGGAGAAGCGTTGAAACCAAGCTCGTGGGGCCTGTTTAAGACCGTAGAGAGATTTCTGAAGAAGACATACATGAGTTGGAAAGGATGGATTTTCAAAACCCAGAGGTTGCTGGCAGTACACAGTTTCTTGAAGGGAACCATGGAGGAAAGCATTTTTAACATCAAGTTGGTGAATGGGCCATGAAGAGGAGACAGCAACACTAAGAAGGGTGCGAATGGTGCTAGGTTTAACAACAGGAGAGAAGGTTTCTTCGTAATCAATTCCTTGTTGCTGAGAAAAACCACGACAAACCCACCTGGCTTTATATCGTGAGAGGCTCCCATCGGAGTGGAACTTTTGGCGAAAAATCCATTTGCCAGAAACAATATTTGTATTGGGAGGACGAGGAACAAGTTGCCAGGTGTTGTTTTGAAGTAAAGCATTATATTCTTCTTGCATGGCAGCGGCCCAATTGGGATCAAGTAGAGCAGTTTTGTAATTCTTTGGAAGAGAAGTGACAGATACGGACGTATGAAGGTTTAGGCGGTCTTGGGGTTGATGAAATCCTGATTTGGCCCTAGTACGCATGCGATGATCATTAATCGGGGCTGCTGTAGGAATAGCACGAGGGGGTAAGGTGGGTACTGGTGAGTCCGGCGCAGCGGAAGAGTCGGACGAAGGAGTAGGGCTGGGTGGTGGAGTGGGAGCAGGGCTGGGTGGTGGAGTGGGAGTAGGGGGCGGGGGTGTTGGGGAGGGAGCAGGGGTCGGGGGTGTTGGGGACGTCTCGGGTGGGGTGAGTGTATGGTTGGGATTGGCTATGGTGGGTGTTATTGGTGGTGGTGATAAGTTGTGTTCGGCAGGTAGGGGAGTATATAGTTGGAAAGGACGGGTAGAGGGGGTGTTGGATGGTGTAGTAGTGCGTTGTGAGAAAGGAAAAATGTGCTCAGCAAACGTGACATGACGAGAGACATGAACGTGTCCGGTGTGAAGGTCGAGACAGCGATAGCCTTTGTGCTCGTCAGAGAAGCCGAGAAAAGCACATGGGATAGAGCGTGGTGACAATTTATTTGCAGAAGTGGCGTAGGCATTGGGAAAACAGAGACAGCCGAAAACACGAACCGCGGAGTAGTCGGGGTGGGAAAGAAAGAGGGAATAGTAGGGAGTAGTGTTGGGTTTAGTTTTAGAAGGTCGAATATTTAGAAGGAAGGTGGCCATGTGTAGGGCTTCAGCCCAAAACTTGGGAGGCATAGATGATTGAATGAGGAGAGTGCGAACTATATCATTGAGGGTGCGAAGAGAGCGTTCTGCTTTACCATTTTGAGGGGAGGTGTAGGGACATGAGAACCTAAGCAGGATGCCATGTTGTAAGAAGAAAGTACGATTTTTAATGTTATCAAACTCGCGACCATTGTCACATTGGATAAAGCGAATTGGGAGGAAGAAGTGAACAGACACATAGCGTTGAAAATTAAGGAAAAGAGAATGGACCTCGGATTTGTTGCGTAGAGGAAAAGACCAGACAAAGCGGGTGAAATCATCTAGGATAACAAGGTAGTATTTAAAACCCGAAACACTTGCAATGGGAGAGGTCCATAAATCACAATGTATTAATTCAAAGGGATAAGTGCTACAAGAACTAGAGGAACTAAAGGGAAGACGCACATGTTTGCCTAATTGACAAGACTCGCAAAACACAGAATTATGAGAGTCCCTATTACATGTATGGTAAATTCACTAAGCATAGAAGCTAAGACGGCGGGGTTGGGATGGCCCAAGCGACGATGCCAGAGATCGATGGAGGCCAGCATGGATGTTGGAGGGGTGGCGGCAGGAACTCCATTAAGAGAATAAAGATCACCGGAGCTATTGAAGCGAGCAATCTCGGCCTTGGTCAGGTAATCCTTCACAGATAAACCAAAAGGGTCAAATTCAGCCGAAACTAGATTGTCGCAAGTAAATTGGCGAACAGAGATAAGATTTTTAATGAGGGCGGGTGCAACTAGAACATCGCGAAGTAAAAGAGGTTTGGTGGAAGAAGGAAGTTGAGCCTGACCAACACAATATATAGGAATAGATGATCCATCTCCAAGGATAATGGAAGGGAAAGGAGATTTAGTGCAAGAAGATAACCAATTACTAGATGCAGACATATGACTAGAGGCCCCTGAATCAAAGATCCAATCCGTACCTGAGTTTCCTTGTGCAGCAAAGATATTCATGGCCTGGAGAAAGGCAGCTTGATCCCAGCTCGGCGTCGCAGGTGAGGGTGGCGTCGGAAGCAGTGCCGGCGGATACGATGGTGAAGGCAGTAGGGCCGGCTGGGGAGTGTAGTAGGCATTGGCCGGCTGTGGTGGGGGTGGCGTCGGGAGCAGGGCCGGCTGAGGTGTGTAGTAGGCACCGCCGTCGGTGCTGTAATGACCATAAGGAGCATACGTCGGGGCGGCGTGATAGGCATTGGCCGGCTTTCGGGGGTTGAGAACCCCGGGAGCACCAGTAGGCGGCCGAAGGCCGGGTTGCCAGGCACCTGAGTATGTCGGCGGAGCACCGAGGGTGGACGGAGCGGACCAGGGCATGGGCCATGCTTGAACAAGCCCCGTCCAAGGATCATGAGGAGGCCGCCATGCAACCGCAGATGGAGCACTGGTGGGTGGTGCAGGACTCGGTGCTGGTGATGTCGACAGCGGCCTGTAGATAGGGTTTTTGCCGCGGTAGTTCGGACTAGGACGCCAGCCTGGGGGCGGTTGAACAGATGACGATGCGGACGGCCCGGCGGCAGGAGCCGGCCTGGAAGGCGGCGTTGGTGTAGACGACAGAGGAGGACGAGCCGCAGCATGAAAGACCTTGGGGCGAGAGTCCTTGCGAACTTGTGTTTCCGCCGCGAGTTGTAGCAAGGAACGAACTTCAGCGAAGGTAGGAGGGGGCCGTATCATCGGTATGAACGAGGCTTGCTTGTCAAAGTCTTCGCTGAGGCCGACGACGACGATATTGATTAGCTGTGAGTCGCTAACTGTATCGCCGAGTTCGCGGAGCTCATCACCAATGGTCTTAACGCGCTGGCAGAACAGGTTCACTGGGGCGTCTCCTTGCACCATATTGCGAAGCTCGGTGTGGAGAGCGTTTTTCCGAGCGTCGGTGTTGCTTTGGAAGAGCTGACGGAGGGAGTGCCAGATGTTGGCAGCGGTGGCGCCGTCGTGATCGAGCATGTTGAAGATCTCGGTGGTGATGCGGGTGTAGAACCACTGGACGATCGCGAGATCGTCTTTCAACCATTGCGGATCGTCGGGGCGGGGAAGACAGTTGGCGGCGACATGCGAGCGCAGGTTGCAGCGGCCGAGGTGGAGATCGAAGAGATGTCTCCAATGGTAGCAGTTGTGGGCGGCGAGATCAAGAACTATGGGGATGTAGGGGCTGACGTCGGAGATTGTGTCAGCAAGAGATATTGGTGCGGCGAGGATGGGTGCAGGGTAGTTTTGTGGAGCTATGGTGAGGGCCGAGAGAGAAGCGGCCGCGGCGTTGGCAGCCTTGGCGATGAGCGCGGCCCGGCGCTCGAAGTAGCCGGGCGGCAGCAGCGGCGGTGGCGTTGGCGGAGCCATACCCTAAACCCTGGGACCGGTATCTGATACCATGAAAGCTGAATAAAACTGTTGCTTATTGATGATTTGGTGCGGCATATAAGAGTATATAAGAGGGTACAAACCGACTTGTGGTAGGGGTACAAAACTGACTTGGACTAGAAGTCGTATACCATAATGACTACTCTAACACGCGTGTCTGCACTTCGGCTAGGGTTTTTGCCGCTGCTGTCGGCAAGATATAGTAGAAACTTCCGGTTAGATTTCATTGTTGCCGTCATCCTAAGGCTGCTAGCGGCCTCGAGCTTGATCACTTGGTGGAGGGTCGCAGCATCTGTCTTCACAATGGTGCATTTGTCGTGCGACGTGGACTCCTTGAACATGGCGGCGAAGCTCAGGCGAGTTATCAAGGTATATCATTACGAAATTTTAAAGGTTATTACTTTTTTTGTTAGATCTACTTCTGAATTACATACTAGTTCGATTGATCCAGAGTACTAGCTAGGGATTGTTAGCCTGCTGGCTTGTATACTAATGTACAATTACACTAGGCAACATCCAAATGATTGATTTGGAAGTCTAGTTTACTTAGTTTTAAAGTTCGTTATTGTTCAAGATGAAGACGAACAATAAAGTATCACCTTATTTTTTATGATATTTTGAGGAGATTGAGATATCTCTGTCCTCATTTCACTTGGTATACAAACTCCTGATTATAATATTGTGTCACCGGTCGTAGAAATTCAACCGTAATCTCAAAGCGAGAAGAACATCGTATGACAACACTTTTGTAGGTACTACTTTTTTTGCCTCGCCCCCCTTATGTTCAATTCCTGGCTCCGCCCCTGCGTGGCATCCGTCATCACGCTCGACCCCTCTCCACTCGCAGGTGTTTTCCCCAAAACATTGCTCATACTCCCTCCCTGACACACTCCCCTCGATCACGACAGGTGGTAGAAAGAATAGAAAGCAGATGAAACTGCACTGGCAAGAGCAATGGCGAGGAATGACCTCTCTCTCTCTGTACCACAAATATAGCATGCCAGGATCCCCTTCCACCCCTTCTCAAAAACAGAGTTGATGCTAATAACCATGAATAATAAGCCATAAATGATCAGTTTCCTAATAACTACAACGAAAATAGCTCCCTTTTCCTCATATGGATCATAATCGCCAACGGCAAGATCTACAATCGGGGCATCAATCACCTCCCACTGATGACTTCTACTGTAATCTGGACAGGATGAAAAAACGTTCATTTCTACAGATACTGCCTTAGAATCCAGAGTGGAGATTACTCTATTTCCCCGCAATATAAGGAAACCATCACTTTCCAAAGAATTGAACCAAGGCATGACTACTCCACGCTGAAAACTCTCGCTGAATCCTACCACACTTCAGTGCCCTTCCAAATTAACAAGCGCAGTTTCCAAATCCCCATTCCAGTCAACACAATTTTCGGAAACAGAGCCAGCCAAATGCACAGAAACCGGACCAACAAAAGGTCCAACAGACTGGGTCAATCCTCCCCCGGAAGGAATAAAGGGGATCCCACCTTCCAATTTACCAAAAAACTCGGACGCTCTTCTCCTCGAAATCTCCAGGCAGTTTCTTCGATCTGCTGCCCCGCGTAGTATCCGCCTCAATCTTGCTCGAATCTCCTCCCAATCTCTCGCGCTGAAGAGGCCCCCGATGAGGCCCACTCTAGGGGATCGGCGGCTCCTCCCGGCTTTGCCGCCGGTGCCATCGCCGCCATCACACGCGTTCTCTCGCCGCCGCCAGATCACCTTCCTATGGAAATGCAGTTAGACTAGCAAGAGCAAAGACAACGTACACATGACCCTAGACTATGTTACTACCTCCATGATGGATAGTAATATAAGTGTACTGTTATACAAAGCTTTACGGAATAGATAAATCCCGAACGTTCGATTTTTAAGCATGCTAATCCGAACTCTTTTCATGGCAACTTTAGTCAAGGCGTTGTTGACAAACATGGCAATTTTCTGACAAAAATTCGAACTGGAACAAAGTTGCCATGTGTTAACAACTAAAGTTGCCACCTCGCAACAACTGAAATTGCCATCAAAAAACGTTCGGGATCACATGCTTAAATTCTGAACGTTCGGGACTTATTGAGGTCCAAGCTTTATTATTAGGTTATAGAGTTATATTATATCGAAATATGTGATGTTAGGGTACCTAGCTAATTTACTCAAATTATCTCCCTTCTCATTAACTCATTGTCACATAGACAAAGGACAACGCTAACGCCCATATGTGTGGTGGGAGTCAAACCCGCCCACACGCCCTATAAAACACAGACTGCGCCACGTCACCGTATGCGTGCATGTGGGACTCTTTTGGATTTTCAGCTTTTAAAATGTTTATTTCTTAAATGAAAAATCCGATTGAAGTTCCGTTTTCACCATTAAATACCTCGCGACGAGATCTTCGAAACTAGATCTCATATCAATATATTTCGACAAATTTTTTTGGGGTTAAAAGTTGCCATCTCTATTGCACATGAATTGCCATGATGTTTACACTAAAGTTGCCATAATATATTTCAAGCTATTTTATTTGACATTTAAAAATAAATTTTGACATATTATAAAACGGGGAATTAAGAAACTAGACTTGCCATGAACCATAAACTAAAATTGCCATGATACATGCACTTAATATTTCCCATACAAAAAATAATTTTCATGGTCAAAGTACTGGAATTGCCATCATAAAAAAATAAAATTGCCATGCTCTACAAACTAAAATTGCCACATGACAACTTTAGTTTAAGCACTATGACAACTATAGTGTAAACATCATGGCAACTTTTGGGCAAAACAAATTTCATCGAAACATATCAACATGGGGTCTACTTTTGAAGATCTCGTTGAGACGGATTTAATGGTGAAAACGAATTTTTAATTTGATTTTTAAATTAGAAAATAAAACATTTTTAAGCCGAAAACCAAAAAGATTCCTGCCGATGTCATCCGTTCATACGTGGCAAACTGAGTGGTCATGAAGGCACGTGGGTGAAGTGCAAAATGCCACACGTGTGGGCGTTAGTTTTGTCGTAGACAAATTGGTTGAGTTGAATTATGATACGGCCAGTCTTACTCCCCCGCAGCAGCCGCCGGCCCCACTCCGCGGAACATGTTTCGTTAATTTCCCAGTTAGATTGTTGAAATTTTCTGAGCCGTGGTATAGTTGGACACGCCTACTTGACGAAACGGAGAAAAGTCCGGGCATCTGCATCTGGAAGAGCTCATATTGACGACTAAAGTTTTTCGTTTTATTTTTCGCGATGGATCTCGAAGACTAAACGTGGACACAACAGCACTAATTTCTCCATGTAGGAAGAGCTCATGTGGAAGACTAAACTGGAAGTATATTCTTTTGTCGTTTTTCGTTCTGCGTGGCTAGCTTATATTAGTACGAAGAGCTTCTTATTATGAGTACACTTCACACCCACACAATCTCTATTTGAAACTAACACTCCATTTCCAGATAGCGTACACTAAGCTGGTTCACAAGAACAATTTCTCTGATCAGAGCTCCACAAAGTACTACCGGGCCGAGACAATAGTTTACGATGGAAGATCTCGTGAAGAAACCCATGCCAGAGACACCTCCGCGGGCATTGTTTCTGTTCCTATTCTTCCTCTTCCTCTTGTTTGTAAGCTGGTTCACTGGAAAGACAAGAAAAATGCAGCATCAGCAGCGAGAAAACAACCACCTCCCGCTCCCGCCTTCGCCGCCGGCACTGCCCATCATTGGTCACCTGCACCTCGTCGGCTCCCTCCCGCACGTCTCTCTCCGCAGCCTTGCCAGGAAGTATGGTCCCGACATGATGCTTCTGCGCCTGGGCGCCGCGCGGACCCTCGTGGTGTCGTCGCTGCGTGGCGCAGAGGCAGTGCTGCGCACCCACGACCACATCTTGGCGTCGCGGCCCAGCTCCGTAGTCTCCGACATCCTCACGTACGGCTCGTCTGATATGGCCTTCGCGCCATACGGCGAGTACTGGCGGCAGGTGAGGAAGCTGGTCACCACCCACATGTTGAGCGTTAAGAAGGTGCAGTCTTTCCGCAGCGCTGCCATGGAGGAGGTAATTCTTAATTATCCGCTGACAGCATTTCCTTACTTAAGTTCAACCTGTACATCAAAAACTATAATTGCAAAACGTGAGTGTAATTTTTTTTATCGTAGGTTGTATGCGGATTTTATGATAGAAGTATGTTGATCCGTGAATAGGCAGTTTAATTTTATTGCTAGCCGTCCCTAGTGTGCAGAACTGAATTAACTAGTAGTACTTTCCGTTAAATCAGTTGATAACGGAGCGGCAGTACTGTGGCCGATAGGTGGGAGAAGCAGCACACGCGTATGGGTAGTCGGTATAGATAGGGGTTGAGGGGATTTGGCCGTTTGGGTTCATCAATTATCTATGCTAAGCAGCACAAGGGTATGGGTATGGATAGGGGTTGAGGGGATTTGGGTTCATCTTCTCTATACTAAATATTATCCCGCAGGTAGCTACGGAAATTAGTTGCCATATATTTCAACGAGATTAGTTGCAATACATTTCAACGAGATTTGGCTTTATGGGTCATGAATATTTTCCAATTAATAATATGTTAACTGAAACTAAAATACATATGATTTATTATATTTGATCATTATACATA
This sequence comes from Triticum aestivum, assembly GCF_018294505.1. Classification (NCBI taxonomy): domain Eukaryota; kingdom Viridiplantae; phylum Streptophyta; class Magnoliopsida; order Poales; family Poaceae; genus Triticum; species Triticum aestivum. The sequence continues at coordinate 526,738,127 of NC_057808.1, read as the reverse complement.
GTTGTACAATATTTATTGAATATAAATAGCATAATAAATGAGTTTTCCCTGTGCACGGTTGGACTTTGATGTGTGTCTTTTTCCATGCATAGTTGCATGTTGATTTGATATGTTTACATGTTGAGAGAAATATGGTAGTGCGGTGCTTGGATTGGTGAGGTAAAAATGTGTTATTTCCTTCCATGCCATGAAGACACGTCTCTGATGAGCTACGAGAGAGTGTCTGATATTTTAAGAAACTGATTTTCATAACAGATGCATTTAGAGTTAAATGAAAGATTCCAGAATAATTGTGGGAACATGGTCCGAACCTTATACATGTGTTGTATATTAATATCTTTCTATTGCGATATTAAAACAAGTGATGAACATAGAACATCCACTATTCAGGATATTCTAAGTTTCTAATATTTTGTTAATCATTATTTATATATATCTCCCTTTTTTTGAATTACTTTCTACTCTCGGCCTTGTTGGTAGTTTTGTTATCACAAACTTACTGTTATTGACATAATGATTTGGATTACACTATGTCAAAAAAGGAAATAAAGAAAAGGGACTTCCATTATTTCCTCTGCTAATTGTTTCACAAATGAATGTTAGCTATCTCACACTAAGATACATGCGATCATAGGTGAGCTTGGTGATGGCCAAGATTAATGAGGTGGCCACAACCGATGGTACGGTGGACATGAGAGAGCTTCTCAGCTTATTCGCGAATGACATGGGGTGCCGCATCGTATCGGGAAAGTTCTTCCTAAAAGATGGACAGAGCAAGTTGTTCCGGGACCTCACCAACGATACCTCACGGCTGTTAGGAGGGTTCAACGTGGAGGAGTACTTCCCAGGATTGGCAAGGGTAGGAGTGTTTAAGAGGGCAGTTTGTGCCCAAGCCGAGAGAGTGAGGAATAGATGGGCTGATCTGCTAGACAAGGTGATCGACGATCATGTGAGCAAGGATAAGTCAACGTTTGATCACGAGGATGGTGATTTTGTAGATATTCTGTTGACTTTTCAGCACGAGTATGATCTCACAAGAGAGCACATGAAAGCTATCCTGATAGTAAGTAAAAATAATACATTTCAAACTATATATGTTATATATATAATCCTAATTAATTCATACCCACAGGATGTATTTGCCGGTGCAACAGACACATCAGCTAACGCCCTCGAATTCACCTTGGCCGAGCTCATGAGGAAGCCACGTGTGATGGGGAAGCTACAAGCTGAGGTGAGGAGTAACGTACCCCAGGGACAAGAAATTGTCAGTGAAATCAACGTGAACAATATGGCATACCTAAGAGCAGTCATAAAGGAGTCGCTTCGACTGTATCCTATTGCGCCTCTCCTTGCTCCACACCTTGCCATGGATGACTGCAATATTGATGGATATATGGTTCCTGCTGGGACGCGTGTCATGGTCAATGCATGGGCCATTGCTAGGGACTCGAGCTTGTGGGAGGACGCAGAAGAGTTCATACCTGAAAGATTTACAGATGAAGGCAGCGCTATGCATGTCAATTTCAAGGGGAATGATTTCCAGTTCTTGCCATTCGGGGCAGGACGAAGGATGTGCCCCGGTATGAACCTCGGAATCGCTAATGTTGAGCTTATGTTGGCAAACCTCATGTACCATTTTGACTGGGAACTTCCGCTTGGAGTTGAGAGAGAAGACATTGATATGACAGCGGTGTTTGGGCTAACCATGCGCCGGAAGGAGAAACTATTGTTAATTCCAAAATCCTGGATGTAGACACAAGAATAAAACCTAAGCTATTATTGGTATAATGTTTTTCTTTGCAAAAAGGTGTTACCGGTATACAGTTGCTACCAAATAATGTCAGTTCTCCCTTGTTTTAAATAAATGTTGCAAATGTTTAGCTACAAATATTGTTCTTATGAACACTGATACGATATTCAAGACACTAGTTTGACTACTATTGTTGGTTGTTACATACATATGAAATAAACTAGAAATGCCTATTGTCAAAGTATTTTTGAAGTAAATACTAGCATGGTACCACACACAAATGCACGTGCAGCATCTTAGTCGTTATTACTTTCATGATTTTAGTTTCTCATATGAGAACTTACATTATAAAATCCGTCGAGACAATATAAACTAAAAACTCACATGCTTAGTATCAAAGTTTGTTGAGACGATGCCATATGAGATATCGCATGGAAAAAATACAACTTATTGCTTCTTAAAATTTGGGCTTGTGATGCTTATGTAAAATGTTTACAGCCAAACAAACTAGATCCCAAATTAGACAAGTACTACGTTGTATGTTATCCCAAGGATACAGTTGGGTATTCCTTCTACCACAGCTCTGAGGGCCAAGTGTTTACGTACTTCAAGTTGTTGTAAAAGTCTGATTTGGGATTGACGGCGACGATAAAAGCAAGAGGATCACCAAGGTGGTGCTGGTGATGAGATCGACGCAGGCGATTGACGGCGGTGAGGACGGGGACGGGGACAGGCTTGGAGGAAGAACAGAGGAGAAGAAAGAGGAGAAAACTTAAGTGTGACTCGGGCACCTCATATCATGTTTGCTTTGTGTGAACTCAATTGGCATCATGCTCTTAGGCATTTCAGCGAACACCTCATGTCCATTGGAAGGGAGAACAAACTAGCACACACCTCCCACCTTTTGTGAGGAAAAAACATAGGATAGTGCGGGCAAGGGAGGGGGTACATATAGACAATTTTGTACTCCCGGTTGGTGTCTAAAACCAGGACTGAAGACAGACCTTTAGTCCCGGTTGGAGACTGATACGTCTCCAACGTATCCATAATTTTTGATTGTTCCATGCTGTTATATTATCATTATTAGATGTTTTAAAGTCATTTTACAGCAACTTTATATCATTTTTTGGGACTAACCTACTAACATAGTACCCAGTGTGAGTTGTTGTTTTTTGCTTGTTTTTTACTTCACAGAAAATCAATACAAAAACATAGTCCAAACGCAGAGAAACTTTTTGGAGAATTTTTCTGGACCAGAAGACACATGTTGGGCCAAAGAAGTACCAGAGGGGGGCTCCGAGGGGAGCACAACCCACCAGGGCGCGCCTAGGGGCCCGGTGGGTTGTGCCCACCTCGGTGGCCTCCCGTACTGCCTCATTGCTCCATAAATACCCGAAAAATCCAAAAACCCTAGGGGAGGCGATGAAACACAATTCCAGCCGCCGCAAGTTACAGAACCACGAGATCCAATGAAGACACCGTCATGGAGGGGTTCATCATCCTCATTGGTGCCTCTCCGGTGATGCGTGAGTAGTTCATTGTATACCTACGGGTCTGTAGTCAGTAGCTAGATGGCTTCTTCTCTCTTTTTGATTCTCATACAATGGTCTCTTGGAGATCTATTTGATGTAACTCTTTTTTGCGGTGTGTTTGTTGGGATCCGATGAACTTTGAGTTTATGATCAGATCTATATATCCATGAAAGTTATTTTAGTTTCTTTGATCTCTTAGCTGCATGATTACTTATAGTCTCGTATTTCTTCTTTGAATCTTTGGTTTAGTTAGGCCGACTAGATCGATTTTTCTTGCCATGGGAAGAGGTGTTTTGTGATCGGTTCGATCGTATGGTGTTCTTTCCCAGTGACAGAAGGGGTAGCAAGACACATATGTATCATTGCTATTAAGGATAACAAGATGGGGGCTATTACTACATGAATAGATCTCATCTACATCATGTCATCGTTCTTATTGCATTACTCCGTTTCTCCATGGACTTAATACACTAGATGCATGCTGGATAGCGGTCGATGTGTGGAGTAATAGTAGTAGATGCCGGCAGGAGTCGGTCTACTAATCTTGGACGTGACGCCTATATAATAATCATTGCCTGTATATCGTCATAATTATTTGATGTTCTATCAATTTCCCAACAATAATTTCTTTACCCACAGTACGCTATTTTCTCGAGAGAAGCCACTAGTGAAATCTACGGCCCCCGGGTCTATTTTTGCATCATATATTTTCAGATCTATATTATTATTTTCCTTTTCTTTATTTGCACCTTTTATATTCAGATCTATATTTCCAAAAACCCAAAAACACCTCGCTGAATTTTATTTGCCATTATTTTATTTGCATCTACCAATCTGTCTCTTTACCAATCTTTTACCTCAGAGGGATTGACAACCCCTCTACGCGTCGGGTTGCAAGTATTTGTTCTTCGTGTGCAGGTACAATTTACATAATGTTGCTTGGTTCTCCTGCTGGTTCGATAACCTTGGTTTCATAAATGAGGGAAATACTTACTGAAGCTGTGCTTCATCATCCCTTCCTCTTCGGGGAAATACTGACGCTGACACGAGCCATCAGACACACCAACCGGGACTAAAGGGTGTCGCTCCTGGCGCAACCCCTTTAGAAGCGGTTGGTGTCTCCAGCCGGGACTAAAGGTTCCATTCAAACTGGGACTGGTGCCTGCAGAGCCCCGTCCGGCGTCCTAGCCACTCGAACCGGGACTGATGCTCACATTAGTCCCGGTTCATAATGCGTCTGGGACTATTTCTTCCATCCGGCTAGAACCAAATCCCTGTTTTCTACTAGTGCTAGGATCCAACTTATTATTTATATATTTTTTGAATTACAGAATCATATAAGAATGGGGTTCAAGAATGAGTTGTGGCATAAACCTATGAGTTGAAAACTTTATCCTACAGATGATAATGCTCGGATGCGTCATCTCTCAACCGTTGGATGGAGCATATCCAACTATTAATATTTGAAGTTATTTTTACATTATATAGTGGAATAGATATCTCACTTTTTGTAACGACAAGTCAATTTTGTTTTATGTAGTGTCACCGAAATGTCAAGGCCGTGATGACATTATGTTTGAGATGCACTACACAAAAAGTTCTGAAGAGAAGCGGAAGGTTTAGGAGAAAGCACTTGCTACTCCAGATGATTAAGTTTGACTTCAGGCTTTCAGCCTTCTTGCTTCGGCCTATCAAGTTCTTATCTAGAAGCAGGTATAATCATTCCTAGAAATCTTCATTCAGTTCAACCGTGCTAATGCATTATTATTACAAATCATAACTTCCTTGTTAATTTGTTTTGGATAGAAAATATTTTAGTGGAACTGCACAAAAAGACCAAGTCCCACGTCCTCCACCATGTGCTTGAACTACAGGAGAGACGGGTTAATTACTCAGGATGTGCATATCACAAGAAAGTTATATTTGTAGGTATTACATGTATGTTCAATATGCTTGCTAATAAGTGTGTTCAATTAATGTACATATTGGCTATGAACTTCGAATGTATGATTCTCTGTTATGAAAAGTAAAGTGCTTGTGCAAATATATGATGTATGATGTGTGCTTGTATATTTTGTGTGTGTGCCTTTTTGTCCATATCACTTCCTGGTTTGGCAACAAAAGAAACAAAGGCAAGCACTACAAAAAAATACACTTCTGTGATGATACGTGTTTGTCACAGTAGATCACGTTTTCTATCATGCATGTACATCCATGATGATTTTATGACAGTATCAAGATAGTCATACCTGTGCTGTCGTAGAAGTGTTCCATGACAATACCAAAATTATCATCACGAAAGTGTACACTTCCATGACGATAAATGGCGCGGCATGGAAGTGCTTTCGTCAAGGGTAACCGACACGTGGCATCTGCCATAACGGGTCACCGTTAAGCTACCATGTTCCGGTTTGGATCGGATAACCCGTTAACAGCCCGGACCAATGGTGATTTTCCACGTCTAAAATCATCATTGGCTGGAGGAAACACGTGTCGGCTCCTCGGTGGGCCACATGTCGTCTGTACAATGGAGGAGACATTCCTATGATACGTCGACATGTGGAAGGGCCTAACAGAGGCCCATGTAGGTTAAAAAGGCCGGCCCAGTCAAAGGACCGTAGTATTTACACAGGTACTGGTGGGCCAGCACACTAACAGCTTGTTTAAACATGGAACATTTACGGCCCGAAGCCAGATCTGGCCCGTTAGTTGTTTGCCAAATATTTGGGCCCAATTACGGCCCATTGACATTTCGGCCTGTTAGAGGCCCGGTGTAGACATGGCCCCATTTCAGCCCGGTGTGTCTTGCAGCCTGGGAATGGCCCGTGGTACCCATGGGCCATATATGGTCCGACGCGACATCCGGCTGTAACGCCCACGATGCGGCTATATCTCCCACGTGTCGAGGCACGACTTAGAGGCATAACCGCATTGTGGTTTTGTCGCAAGAAGGGTCATCTTCACACAATCCCATGTAATGAACAAGAATGGGATAAAGAGAGTTGGCTTACAATCACCACTTCACACAATACATAAATATAATTCATACATCATCCAAAATACACACATAGACCGACTACGGTCAAGATCCAAATGAAAATAAGATAACCCCAAATGCTAGATCCCCGATCGTCCCAACTGGGCTCCACTACTGATCATCAGGAAAAGACACATAGTAACGACCACGTTCCTCATCGAACTCCCACTTGAGGTCGATCCCATCATCTGCAATGGCATCGTCGGCACCTGCAACTGTTTTGGTAGAATCTGTGAGTCACGAGGACTCAGCAATCTCACACCCGCGAGATCAAGACTATTTAAGCTTATAGGAAAGGATAGTGAAATGGGGTGGAGCTGCAGCAGGCACTAAGTATATATAGTGGCTAACATACGCAAAAGAGAGCGAGAAGAGAAACAACGGAACGGTCGTCATCTAGTAATGACCAAGAAGTGATCCTGAACTCCTACTTACGTCATTCAAAACTCAAACCGTGTTCACTTCCCGGACTCCGCCGAGAAGAGACCATCACGGCTACACACACGGTTGATGTATTTTAATTAAGTCAAGTGGCAAGTTCTCTACAACCGGACATTAACAAATTCCCATCTGCCTCATAGCCGCGGGCACGGCTTTCGAAAGATAATACCCTGCAGGGGTGTCCCAACTTAGCCCATCATAAGCTCTCACGGTCAACGAAGGATAAACCTTCTCCCGGAAAGACCCGATCAGTCTCGGAATCCCGCTTTACAAGACATGTCGACAATGGTAAAACAAGACCAGCAAAGCCGCCCGAATGTGCCGACAAATCCCGATAGGAGCTGCACATATCTCGTTCTCAGGGCACACCGGATGAACACTACGTACAACGAAAACCAATCCTCGAGTTTCCCCAAGGTGGCGCTGCAAGTGGCTCTAGTTTGGACCAGCACTCAGAGGAACACTGGCCTGGGGGTTTAAATAAAGATGACCCTCTGGCTCGCGAAAACCCGGGGGAAAAGGCTTAGGTGGCAAATGGTAAAACCAAGGTTGGGCCTTGCTGGAGGAGTTTTATTCAAGGCGAACTGTCAAGGGGGTCCCATAAATCACCCAACCGTGTAAGGAACGCAAACTCAAGGAACATAATACCGGTATGACGGAAACTAGGGCGGCAAGAGTGGAACAAAACACCAGGCATAAGGTCGAGCCTTCCACCCTTTACTAAATATACAGATGCATTAATTAAATAAGAGATATTGTGATATCCCAACATATCCATGTTCCAACATGGAACTAACTTCATCTTCACCTGCAACTAGCAACGCCATAAGAAGGGCTGAGCAAAAGCGGTAACTTAGCCAAACAACGGTTTGCTAGGAAAGGATGGTTAGGGGCTGACATGGCAATATGGGAAGGCATGATATAGCAAGTGGTAGGTAGCGCAGCATGGCAATAGAACGAACAATTAGCAAAGCAAAGATAGAAGTGATTTCGAGGGTATGGTCATCTTGCCTGCAAGGTTCTCAGAGTTGTCGAAAGCTTGATCCTCGTAAGCGTACTCAACAGGTTCCTCGTTCACGAACTCGTCTCCCGGCTCTACCCAAAACAAAAACACAAGCAATGGAACCACAATCAATCACGGGAAATGCACAAGCAACATGATGCAAAACATGAATGATATGCAAGATATGATATGCGATGCATATGCGTGCTCCGGAAGGAAAAAGATGAACAAGGCAGTAACTTAGCAAACCAATCATGCCACTGGAAAGATGAGATGATTTCGCTCGAAATCGATATAAAGATCACCGGAAACGGATGCACGGTTTGTAAATGGCGAGCAAAACAAGAATGACACGAATCTGAGATTAACAGCATGATAGCACTTAGAATGCAACAAGTAACAATGCTACAGCACTCCAACATAGCAACAAAGCATATGGCAGTAATCTACAGGAGATGCTTGACAAAAGATGAACAATGAGCTACGGCTAGCTCACACCACAGCAGGTTCAAACAAGCATGGCAAAAGTGCAGAAGATAACAGGTTCACAGACAGTGAAATTACTGGACATGGCTGAAACAGCATCAGGTAGCAATGTTCAGAGCACGAAATCAACATGCTACAGGAACTTAACATGGCAAAACAAGGCATGGCAGTATTCTACTAAATGCATATAACAAAAGTACCTTACTGACCATAAGCCAAAAGGACCAGAACAATATGATGGAAACCATGTAAACATAGCAAGTTTCGTTATCAGGTTTCAGACTTGGCAGAAAACAGATCATGGCAGAAACAATAATATAAAGGCATATTTGTGAGCTTGATGCACTCATCACAAAGCAATGCATGACAAAACAAGCATACCTACAGCAAGATGGCATGTTTATGAAGCTATCCATGGCAAGAGTAAGTACATAGCATGTATGGATCAACTACAACAAGCTTGGCAAAATTGAATAACACGTAAACAATCTGCCAGAAATATTTTATAGCAAAAGTAGAGCAAGATTGAGTCATGCTATGGCACTCCATAATTACAAACAAGGGCAGGAATGAATCAATTACAATAATATCTACAAAACATCCTTACTGAACATCTCCAAAAGGAGCATAGATCTCTCTGTAGCCACATGGATATATAGCAACAAAATAACAGCAGACAAAGACTTAGAGAAAACACCATGTCTCTGAAATCAGAAACATTACGGAGCCTAGTTTGCATGCTTGTGCTAGTCACCACAGATATCACAAAAATACATGGCATACACCCCTGAAAAGATGGCATGGCATACAACAAAACACATGTAGAGCTCATACCCATAAGATGCACAGATTAAATGATACAAAAATAACAAATCCTCAAGTTCTGATAAGTAACAGCAGATAACAGCAACTAGCACTCTTGCACCAGACATTTGGGCATCAAGATGGACTCAAATGAACATGGTGCAATGGAACAAAATGAAGAGCATCTCGAGACGAACATTTCGATATATTACACGCGTGAAACAGAGCTATATGCAGCGAGTTATGATGCGATGAACATAGCAATATACTGTGAGAATATTGGGACTTGGAGATTTCGGGGAGAGGAGAAAAGTCAACCTCGAGGTTCACAGATCGGATCGGGGCGAGAGGAGCTCGGGCTTGCCGGAACTTCGGCCGGAGCGGGAGGAGAAGGGCGCCGGGGCTCGGGGGGAGAGGAGGAAGGAGGACGGCGACGGCGGCGGGTCCTCGGGAGGCGCGGCCCCGGGCGGCGGCTGGCGACGT
>NC_057808.1:526717461-526728396 GCF_018294505.1 Triticum aestivum | reverse complement strand
GGCACGGGCCCGGCGGGCTCGCGATGGGCTTCGCGGGCCGGCGCGGTGGAGGCGGCGGCGCTGCCACATGGCGGGCGCGGAGTGGCTGCGGGGCGGCGGCGCGATTCGTCCGGCGGCGGTGGACACGTCCGGCGGCGACGGGAGGAGTTTTTTTAGGGTTTGGACTGCGAATGTATTTGGGAGGGATGCAAATATATAGGTAGAGGAAGCTAGGAGGCTCCAAATGAGGTGCGGTTTTCGCCCACACGATCGTGATCGAACGATCTAGAGCATGGAAGAGACTTGGAGGGGTTTTGGGCTGTTTAGAGAGGGGTTTTGCTGCAACACACAAATGGACTTTGCGGTTACCCGGTTAACCGTTGGAGTACCAAACGACCTCCAAATGGAACGAAACTTGACCGGTGGTCTACCGGTGTTATACCAAGGCCACTTGACAAGCCTCGGTCCATTCCGAGAATGTTCAACACCCGCTCATGAAAAGAAACAAGAGGAGTGCGCCGGAGGAGGTGGGAGTGCCGGATTGCAAAACGGACAACGGGGAAAATGCTCGGATGCATGAGACGAACATGTATGCAAATACAATGCACGTGATGACATGATATGAGATGCATGACAAAAACAAAATGCAAAACGAAAGACAAAACCCGAACACGAAGGAAAATATCATAACACAAAGCCGAAAATGGCAAGAGTTGGAGTTACAAATATGGCAAGTTACATCCGGGGTGTTACACCGGCTCACTAACGACCTGTGATTAAGGTGGCAACAGTTCAGCCCAACTTGACTTTGGGCTTGTTAAAGGCATGTCATATAATTCGGCCCGTTGATGCCTCTACTAAGCTTTTGGCCTCTTAAAGGCCCATGATATTAGTGGGCCAACTAAGGCCCGAGATATGTTTCGGCCTGGTAATGGCCCGTCATATAACTAGGCCAATAATGGCCCGGTCTACATTTCAGCCTGCTGAAGGCCCGTCGACGACTAGTGAAAATTGAGGTCCAACATGCATTTCAGCCTGCTAAAGGCCCATGGTTTCTTCTGGGCCGTAACAGGCTAGCAGAATATTCAGTCATTAATGGCCCGAAGCTACATGGGCCCAACTAAGTGCTGGGTCCACTAAAGGTCCAACTAAACTTTGGGCCGAATATAGGCGCGTGTAAGTTGTGGGCCTGGCACAAAGTGTGAAGGCTCCAGTAGCCTTTCAGGCCCAAGATAGTTGCAGGCCGGCCCAATTGTGGCCCGCTAAAATGCAGGCCTGTTAGAGGCGAATGTTTCGGCCCGGTCGACTACATCATATTTTCGCCATTTTTTTGAGATAGCGAATGATGCTATATACGGTAACTAGTAGGAATTAAGAACAAACCTACTCTATACAATAAAGAAATTACGGCATAGTAACTTAGAATAAACCTACACTATACAATAAAGGATTTATGGTATATTACATCCACTGGGCATCAAAGTTCGCCACCAGTGATCATAATGCGCAACGAAGAAGCATATTACAAAATCTGGGCGCAATTGCAGAGTAACAAAAAACTACTGAACCAATACCACTTCCAAGACAGTTCAAGAAAGGTTAGCCTTGTGCGGGAACTACTGCGCAAGGTGCTAAGCAAGGCTGTGAGACCGGCCTAGCATGTCGGTCATAGCTTCCAGGTGTAGCTGTTTACCAATGGGGTTCTCATTGGCGTTCTCCACAATCTTTCTTAGAGATAGGATTTCAAGTCGAAGTTGAGTTGGAGAATTCCTTTCTGCTAGAACTTGGGACTGAAGAAGTCGAATTGATTCAGACAGCGAATTCTTTGAGCTTGTCTGACTGCTAGTCTCAAGTAACTTGAACACTGCATCAAGAGAAGACTTTGGGGTTGTCTCGCTATATTCAAGATGTTTTGCCTTCTTTGCTGCAATATATGTTGGGTTTGTCTCACAGCCTTCAGTAGACTTGTGCATTCCATCAGGCATATCACCCTAAAACAAGCAGAGATATGACAGGTTTTGCACATGTATAAACAAAGATGGTAATTGTGCTGTCAAATCCATCCAATTTCATATTAGAAAATAACGAGTAAGTTCAAAACATCAATAGCATAATTTGGCATTGTTCATAACGCAGGGAGCTTCACAACACTACTGGATTACCATGTCAACAAAATAAGCATAGATGAAGGGCAAAGACAATCATTGTATCTATTTTGGTTAATGTACATGGCATGTTGTTTATATCATCAGCCACATCAGTAAGATAAAACAGGAGATGACAAGGTGCAAACGTGGGCTGCTTCACCGCACACTAGATTATAGATCCACAAAAACAAGCATGCATATAGGGAGTGTTGAGTAATGTGCATGGTACTAATAATGAATTTCGTTTTACAAGTAAAACTTGGAACTTACAGTTGTTGCGAACATGCATTTTGATTGAAACAGCAAACTAAACAGCAGTTGACGATAGGCAGTATGAGCAAATTAAACAACTATTGAGGATAAAGGCTTTAGAAGGACTGAATTACATTAACAGTTAACACCGGATTTATAATGCCCTTCTCCACGTCAAGGGAAGGATAACTCAAGAATTTCAGCACATAATCTTCTTCATAAGCATTACCTGTACTCTACATTTTATAGAGAGTATTCATAGATATGATAATACTAGAAGGGATAGAGGATAATGAAGATAAGATGCAGATTGATGCTACATAATCAACTACCAATCCCTAGAAGTACAAGCGTTACAGGACAAAATGTACTGACAAGAGCAATGGGCTACACTTCTGCAAAGGCATTGTGTGTGTATTCAACTTCTTGGTAAGATTAAATATAGATCTGATATTTTTTAGTAAATGGTGGGCGGGGTAGATAAGATGCAGAATGCTACACAATGAACCAATCCCTCTTCCCATAATAAAGAGTGTTTTGAACACTGGTGTACTATACAAAATGCTCTTATATTATGTGGCGGAGGGAGTAGCTATTAATGTAAGTACAGTGATAGATGACGTTCAGTCCTTACAAGAAGACTGCCGAGTTAAATCTCTTCAAAAGCATTGTGCGGATTCTTAATTTATGTAAGAGTGGATACAGATCTTATAATGTCCACCAAATGGAGGATAACGAGGCTAACATGTGCAATGATGCTACATGATCAACCATCTATGAAAGTAACTATGGTCATACAGGGCAAGAGGTACTCACAAGAGCAATGCAGTGTGTAGTATTGTTGCGAGATTTTGTGGTCCCTTGAGAATGAATGTTCTTCTGCAAACAGTTTTCATATAAGTGAGATGTTAAGGAACATGCAGAAATGCAGTTCAAATGTGATGTGATATCATAGATAGTACCATACGATGCAGACGAGACTAATGTGTACGAAGATTATTCCAGTCACTGTCTGATAAATGTAGAACGGGAGACTTTACAGCAATTCCGTTTAGAGGCTTGCCATCGACGTGCACTTGCCTCAGGTAGAAACGATACTTCATCAACGAGTGCTTGAAAAGCGCAACCAACCCTTGCTCGTCTTGACTATCCAGTTTGGTCCTCGCCTATTTAAAAGAATGAAATCTTGTGTCTTCTATCAGCAGAAACATATGCAGTAATTACCATGAATAACATTAGTACATTACTTATGTGTAAGTTGCGGAGGAAGATTGAAAATTGTTCTTTGTTTATGGTATAATCTTCCCATGAAGGAAAGATGCGCACAAAGTTCCTGACAACAATATAAGCTTCGTCTTTTAAACTGGGAAGAAGTGATACAGGAGTCCTATTTGCTGCAATTGGGGCTCTCTTTCGTTCGAAAAGGGATTTGGCAACTGGATTTGGTGTACTCTTTGCTTGAATGGGGGTTTTGTGTCGTAGAGCTGGTGCTATGTCAACTGGCATCATTATACTGTTTGCTGCAGTTGGGGTCTGCTGAGTTGGGGCATCAGAGATGGCCAGTGTAGTAGGGCTAGAGTCTACTAGAGTTGTGGTCGTGTTTTCTGGGTCTGGTGATATTGCAACTATACCTAATGGGCTATTTGATTTATCAGGTGTCACTACCTTTTCCAAATACTTTGTTCGTCCCCCTCCGTGATCAGGAATCGCCCTCTTCCTTTTGAACGTCTGATACACAAGAATATCATTTGAATGGATAAAGATGGTATGATGACAGATGGAATATGTACTAAAAATGGATAGGCAGGGCGTATTCACATACTCGATGTGTAAACTAAGCTAATGGCAGTGCAACAAAGTAGAAGCAATGCAAAGCATCAGTTGCAACATATGTGCGACAAATATAACATTGGAAAGTTAGAGCAAGCACCTTGATGGGTGAATAAGATAGGGCATCTGCCTCTGACTGCTCGACTAGGTAGCTACATTGACTTAGGTCTCCCTCTAGCTCAGAATCATTGTTAGGATCATATTCTGAGCATGAATCTGTAGGTGGAGAGCGTTTGCATTGCAGACTTGATTTCAATCCCTGTCAGGACCCCGATCTAAGTCACACTGATCTAGCATGTAACGCGTCATATCACTTCACTACTAGAAAAAAGGCTGTTAGTGGCGCACCAATTTTTGCTATTAACGGCGCACTATAGGTGCGCCACTATTAACACGCCACTAGTAACTGTTAGTAATGGCAACTTTGATGCGCCATTGGTAATCCAAATACCAGTGGCGCACCACATGGTGCGCCACTACTAACCCTTAGGTGCTCCACTGGCATTCCCTCCAGGTGCGCCACTAATAGCCTTATAGCTGCGCCACTAGTAATAAAGGAAGGTGCGCCACTAATAAGGGCTTAAATGTGCCACTAGTAATGTATTTGGAAAACAAAAAAAATCCAAATTTACAGAAAACAACCTGTAAGGAAAAATAATTTAAAAACAAAAAATGAAATAGAATCATAATTTTTATTATAGTAAGAATATTACAATGTCTTTACAAGTATCCAATAAAAGGAAAATTGCAAGGAAATAAAAGAAAATCCTAAAACTAATCTTCTAATAATCTTTTCTTCTTTTTCTTCACTTTATCCCTGCAAAATGTAACAAAATAAACAGAAAGACAAACAAACTATTTATAACATGTCAATACTGTCATTTTTTATGCATAACTAGATATGAGCATATATTTCCAGAATTACATGGTGTGAATATTGTATGAGTAAGATTATAATGGAAATGAATTTTGATAGGAGCCCACTTTCGACGAGTATTTATCTGACAGAGCTAAATAATCAGGGCATTTACCTTTTGATAATATTATTATACCATACTATCAGTATACTACTCCACTTAGATTTTTTAGATGAGCAGATCTGAGATAGACATCTGTTCAAGTGGCTATAGGTAGGCTTGAAGAATTCTCATCGGTTCAAGTGGCTACAGGTAGTCGCACAGCTGGAATATAGACTACTAGTACTATTTGAAAAGAAAACAAGAGCAAATCTGAACGTACTAGTCATATCCGATCACATTGAGCTAGAAAGAAAATTCATCAGGAAACAGATGGCCGGCGACTTACTTCCAGACGTTGAGGATCTCGTTGTGCCCGACGAAGACGCTGCGGAGCGCGTCGCGGACGGACTGCTCACAGCGATAGCTGCCGCAGATGAACTCGTTGTCCTGCAGGTAGTCCAGCAGCCAGGAATTAAAGATAGGAGGGCTAGAACTGAAAGAAATAGCATCTTAGAAAGCAACAGGAGATAATTCATATATGCAAAATACATATGAAGTGGTCTTCACCAAATTTGTTGAAACATGAACGAAATGTTTTAGCAGTACCAATGATACATGTCAAATAATTAATTGTTCCTGTCATGACAATGTAATAGTACTTGCATGCCAATGAAGACTTGCTAGTGTCAGATTCTATGAGATTCAGGACATGTGTAATTGTGCCAAGTTGACTTGTAATGCCATTATTCATGATCTGAACTTTATCCTCCACAAAATAAAATAACAGTTGATCCATGCGAATGATACTTAATTTTGAAGCTACTGTTAATTTATAAACTGAATATAAAGTGAGTTTATAAATTCAGAAACAAAAAATTCAGTTAGGCTACTGTTAACTGAATTTTGGAGTGTATACTTAACAAAGGCTTCATTTGACTGTACAGTCAAATTAAAAAAATGTGTTCATGGGGCAGCAGCACTAAGAACTGAAAGAAAAAGGTGCAGAAAAAAGCTACTGAAAAACAATATCAGAAGTAGTGCAGACGCTGTTGAGGCGCTGACTGAACCATTGATAGTACTACCACTCTTCTTTTTTGCGTCCATTAGCGTGACAGTGAGGTTACAACCCTGCCATCGACGACGACGACTAGGTTGCTGCTGCTGCAGGAAAAAAATGTGGAAAATGTTATACATGTAGTTACCAATCCAAGATGCGGAACATGAAAAACGGTCCTCTGACAACTCGAGAGACAAGTGACTGGTTCATTGCCGGTATCAAATTCAACGCAGGGCACAGATGTGAAAATAATGTTACTACATGTGGGCACCACTTGAAAATACAGTGTGTACGATTTCGAACTGGGCATTACGGGGACAGTTTGAAGATGTAGAGATTTGTGTTATACCACAATCTGAGTCCCCTCTGGTGCTTATACAGTCTGGCATTCAGTAGCTTTGCGGCTATTGATGATTTCTGCCACAGCAAGAAGGAAAAATAGGGGTTACCGGGAGTAGCTTCCCCATCTGAACCAGATACTGCCTGTACATCACAAGACGGCCTACTGAGGCATCCTTTGGCCATACAAAGCACTCTAGCAAGCACTAGAACATCGGCCTGAACAATCACTTCTGTCTCTCTCAGAAGGCATGTCTACCTGGTGCTGGGACTTGCCAGGGAGTGACAATGATGTACTGATCCCAGAAACAGAGACAGAGGGAGATCCATTCAAGCTAAAACCGTTGGAAACAAGAAGACTGCTGTTGCAAAACTATTCTCTACAGATATGTGTGAGATATCTCAGGTAATTTTTTTAAGAAACAAACGCAACAGTGTAGACCCTGCTTAACTCCGTTGTTTATTTGTTTTGCCTGAGCTGCGTGCAGGAAAGAGAGCTCCCTTTCAATGCAACACATGTAGCTTGAAACGGAAAAACCTATATGCATCGCTCTGCACAAGTACTTCAAAGACACACAACGCAATTCATTTATCGTGGCAGTGCTTACTGGAAGTCTGATGCAGCCGACGTACTAAAACTAAGCTGCACTATCCAGAGGTTACAAGATTTGGTGTATATATAGTCATAATAGCACATGGAATTCTTCCGTGGCTGCTTAGTGTCTGCACTCTGTGCAGAACAGGACCAGATTCTTGGACTGAATTTCATGGATTTTATATTATTCACATCTGCCAAAATGAAACCTGGTAGTGGTAGATACACGATTTCAGGTGCTGGACTCAGTTGAATTTACTTCCCCCTTCCCTGCTATGGAGTGCAAGCTACACAGGATGAGGATCATCAATTAACTGTCTACGGCACTTGTTGCAATTGGATCATAAGACCAGAAATAAATCATCTATCAACTGAAACCTTCATCCCCCCCTTCAAAAATACCAAGCGACCAACCGTGGAGCTCGGCTACGGCAGACGGGCAGAGGGATTTCTACGCCACACAGGATCGGGACTAGGGTGCGGAAGGATCCACGGGCAAGAGCCCTGGTTCTGCCTTGAGCTACCTTGCTCCTAGGGCATCGTCGTACTGATGCAAGGGGTGAATCGGGGCGGAGCGGAGAGGGCGTACCTGACTGGTGGGCAGACGAATCGGAGCTCCCCGATCGGGCCGCGCGACATGGATGACCTTTGGTGCCGGCGACATGGATGACCTTCATCCGCGCCATGGGCTCCTCCAGCTCCAGAATCTGAAGAACCAAATCCGCCCTCTAGATCAGACAACACATCCCCACCCACATCGCGGTTGAGGAGGAGGATGAAGGAGGGGACGGAGTACCTGGAGGTAGCGGCCCATGAGGTCCCACTGGTTGCCGCGGTTGCCGGTGTCCGCGCGCACCTTCTGCGTGATGAGCGAGGAGAGCCGGGCCAGCACCTCCTCGTACTCCCCCACCGCCGCGCCACCTGCACATCAATCCCCACCCCGCCGCACGAACGCGGCAGCCATCAGTACAGTACCCAGCCCAACACGCACCACTAGTGTCACTCCACGAAGCTAGCAAGCCCCGATCGGGTCGCGTCGCTCACCTGCGTGCTCCGCAGCGGCGGCGGCGGTGGAGGAGGACGACTCCATGGCGCGGGGGAGGAAGCGGCGGGTGCGGGAGGAGGCGAGCGGCGAGGAGAGGAGTAGGCGGCAGCAGAGGCTGGCGGCGGCGACGAGAGGGGGTTGAGGCATCGGCGGCGGGGGAATATGCGGCCGGGGCTTCCCGATCTAGATCCAAGTCGAGGGAGGTGGGTGGGGTGTGTCAGGAGGAAGGGGATAAGGGGTGATAGCAATCGCACTGGTAGGGGGTGCGCCATACGTACACATAGCAATGGCGCATCTATTACTGGTGCGCCATTACTAGTTAAAAACTAGTAATGGCGCACTTTCCCTGGTGCGCCACTGCTAAGTCTGGGGAGGGATGTGGGGCTAGGACAAAACTAGTAATGGCGCACCACACACCAGGTGCGCTATTAGTAATATGGCCACTAATGACGCACCACATACATGGTGCGCCATTAATGTTCATATTAGCTATAGTCGTTTTTTAGTAGTGCTTTGCGGCCTCACGCGCTTTTTGGCTCACGTATATGATAGTGTCGCTAGCATCCATATGACAGAGAAACCGGGCCGACATGACTAGTCGTAGAGCCAAAGTGGCACTAACTTATATGAACAGGCATACATGACCCAGCAACGAACGTGTCGATCATCAACGTATGAACCCAAGTCGTAGCAAGCTACAAGGACTTAAAGGAATAACGCATGACATTTCCACGAAGGGAGAGACACAGGAACGAAGAAGGACACATGTCGGCCAGCCTAAGTGTTCCGGAGCAGTAGCAAGCTACCATGGCTCAGTGGAAGCACTAGGAGACATTTCCCCATAAGAGAGGCTACCAAGAATGAACAACAAGTTTGTCGGATCCCACACATAGCAATACACGTTACACATATGCATAACATGCAAGTATGTGCTGTACAACATGGCATCACAACATAACTCAACAACTCAAATAGATAAAGTCCCTGAAGAGCCACATAGCATTTATTACAAACAGGGGTCACATGACCCAAGATACAGAGCATACAAGCAACAGAAGCATAACATGTCTGAGTACAGACAACTACAAATGAAAAAGGCTGAGAAGCCTGACTATCTACAAGACCCTCCCAAGGGTACAAGATCGTAGCTGAGGTAACAAACTAAACGTCGAAGTCCACGCGGAACTACTAGTGAGACTGAAGTCTCTCTGCGAAAACATAAATTAAGCAAACGTGAGTACAAATGTACCTAGCAAGACTTATATCAGAACTATCTACATATGCATCAGTATCAACAAAGGGGTGGTGGAGTTTAACTGCAGTAAGCCAGCTTTGACTCAGTGGTTATCATGTACTACAACTGTTGGTAACTCTTTGAGGTGGCGCACACGACTCCACATATTCACCATATCAATACACCACTATGGATCCGCTCCTGTCTCCCTACGAGAAGGCCATCCATAGCACTCACGCTTATCTTGCTTATTTTAGAGTATCCACTTTCACTTGTCTATGAACTGCACAAGCAACCCAGTAGTCCTTTACCGCGGACGCGGCTATTCGAATAGATCATGTTAACCCTGCAGGGGTGTACTTCTTCACACATGCTCTCGCCACTTACCGCCATGTACACGTCATGTATCTCGGCAACCTTCAAGCGGAAGCCTGGCGAGGGTGTCGGCGACGACTTGACTAACCATACAAGTCTCTAGTCCAGGTTTATCGCCTATTCGGGTTCCATCCGCAAGGAGATCCGACCGAGGTTTCGCTCACTGCCCCAAACGATGAGAGCAGGGTTCCCGAGGCACCAAACGGGCGTCTCGGTACACCGTGCCTCATGTCTCTACCTCATCATAGCCGAGCCCTAGGGTCAGCGCTACGCACGCCCCCAACACATATCTTACAAACACCAGAAACTAGTTGCAACTCCTGGACAGAGATCGAGGCGATTAATAAGCCGAGAGGGGTCGAGTTACCGGAACCCAATGTGTGGTAGTAACTATCTTGGATCACAGAACAGAACTCAGTTCCTGAGGACGGTTTCAATGAGACAACCCACCATGTACTCGTACATGGCCTCTCACTGCTACCTTTACCAAATCGTGTTCACACACTTCGCTCTCAATAGTAGGACCTGTTCACACATTCCAATTCATCCTCGATGAATCAGACCTGACTCAACTCTAAGCAGTAGCAGGCATGACAGCAAGCATGAATGAGTAGGCACATCAGGACTCAAACAACTCCTACTCATGCTAGTGGGTTTCATCTATTTACTATGGAAATGACTGGTCATGCAGAGGAAAGGGGTTCAACTACCGCAGCATGTAACAGTTGAATCGTTGTAGTCCTAATGCAGTAAAAGAGAGCAGAAGCGAGAGTGGGATTGTATCGGAATGAACAAGGGGGTTTTGCTTGCTTGGCACTTCTGAAGATAGTATAGCTCTTCATCGGTGTCATCGAACTCATCGTCGAAACCACATCTACTGAGAGGGGACAAGCACTGACAACAGAGAGGAAACACAATCAATGCAACGCAACAATATGATGCATGATCATGACATGGCAATATGCTGTTGATTGACCTAATGCAACTAGCAACGAGTTAAATGAAGTTGGTTTGAACTCAAGGTTCAAAATCAAACTCCATAAGTGGTTAGTTAAATGTCATTTATTTGATTTCACTTATACAATAGGTATAAGTTGCTTGAACATGCATGAAACCAGGACCA
>NC_057808.1:526716674-526717372 GCF_018294505.1 Triticum aestivum | reverse complement strand
TGGATAGATTGGATTTTTTAATAATTTTTCATATATAAATTATTTCAATCTGTGTTACGATTGAATTTCTATGATTTTTTAGAAGTTTTAACTGTTTTCTGAAATTTCCTGGATTATTTTAAAATCCATAAAATTGTGAGCTGCGTCAGCAATGTGTCACTATGACATAAGCAAGTCAGGACGGTCAGCCACGGTCAAAACCTGACGCGTGGGACCCACATGTCATTGAGATAGTGACAAATCCAGTTTAACCCCGCGTTGACTCCGCTTTGACCCATCATGGGGCCTGCTGTCAGCGTGTGTGAGGGGGTTAGCTAGTGTTAATAGTTGGGTTAACCGGCGAATTATCGGCGGCACTAATCCGGCGCGGCGGCGATCGCCGGCCAGCCGTTTCCGGCCATGGATGGATGCGCGGCTAGGCGCGTTAGAACCGGCGCAACAAGGCGCATCGTTTGGTGGCCTCAGGCGGTGCTGGGTTGGTCGGTAGCGACGGCGGCAACGAGCTTAGGCGGCGGTGGGGCTCGGTGATGTGCGTGGGAGGCGCTGCAGGGTGCAAGCGGGCAAGGGGAGGCGCTAGAGAGGCTCAGTGCGGGGCGGCAAGCTCGGTGGACACGCGCCCGGGACCAAATGGTGACCGAAGCGTCGTCGGTGGCGAGCGCATGCGACGGCAGGTTCGGACGCAGGTGTTGCGGCGGCTA
>NC_057808.1:526704193-526716367 GCF_018294505.1 Triticum aestivum | reverse complement strand
GGCATGCAACAAAAGGAATGGAGAGGGGTGTTAGGGGGAGGAGCTCACGGCGGTTGCGAGGTGTCACAGCCTGATTTTTGGCCCTTTCTTTTTCATTTATTTTTTGGAGATTTTTGCTTGAGTTTTCTTTCTCCGTGGCTTTGTGGTTTGGAAACTGAAGAAGATGACCTCTTCTTTGCTTCCAGAGTGGCTTGTCAACCTCAAATCCTTCCCTAGACCTTCCCATTTTCATCCTAGCCCAAATCCCAATATTATTTTTATTGGGGATATTCCTTTTCTATTAAAGGAATAACCCTAATTGCCCTAGGTTGTGAAGCAACCTATATTTCCATCACTCCTAAAATTCCCAAATAATTCCCATAAATTGTTTGGGTCATATCTTCCTCAAATATGGCAAATTATTTCATTTTCCATGTTTATCATCATGCTCAAATAATTCATTTCCTATTCTGCCCTAAATGGCACATTGTGAAGCAAGTGCTATTTTCCTTTACCCAATTGACCTCAAACTTCTTGGACACCTTTTAATGTCCAAATAATTGGCCTGTGCCAAAATTCAAATTTATTTGCATAGCCAAGCTTCCTCAGTGATTTTTCAAAGTTCCTGTCTGAGGGAAGCCTTTGTGAAGGAAGTGCTAGCTAGGGTTATCCAAATAAGTTGAAATTTTGCACACTCCTTCATGTGCTCATATAATTGCCCTACTCCAAGTTTCAGACCTATCCAATCATCCATGTGAGCACAGCTTCAAATCTTTGTTGCTGCCCAAATTTTCAATTAGTGAAGCAAGTATATTTTATCTTGCTCCATTATGTCTGAAAATTTTCCTAGGCCTTCTCTTATCAATATAACCTATCTCCACCCAATTTGGGCATATTCCATCTAGCCAATTTTCCTCTAGAAGTTTTGCAGGTTTCTGGACAGAGAGAATAGTTGTGAAGGAAGTACCATTTTGGTGAATCCAATTGGTATGAAATTTTCACAGAATCTCTATATGTCCAAATCATAATGCCTTGCCAAATTTGAGATCAATTGGCTACTCCATGTGAGTGCACCGTCATGATCTTAATTATGGACTAGATTACTTAGTTGTAAAGCAACTATATTAATTAGTGGTCCAAATCCCTCCAAACTTTCCAGGATCGTAGTCTTTCCTTATCTAAACACCACAGACAACTCCATTTGACCCAATCAGCTCCCTGTTGATCACCAGTGCTCATCCAAAACTGATACAGCAAAGTGATACGTCCATTTTGCATCATGCTTTTATATCGACTTTTATTGCATTATGGGTTGTTATTACACATTATGTCACAATACTTATGCCTATTCTCTCTTATTTTACAAGGTTTACGTAAGGAGGGAGAATGCCGGCAGCTGGAATTCTAGGCTGGAAAAGGAGCAAATATTAGAGACCTATTCTGCACAACTCCAAAAGTCCTGAAACTCCACGAAAGTTATTTTTGGAAATAATAAAAAATATTGAGCGGAAGAAATACCAGAGGGGGCCCACATCCTGGCCACGAGGGTGGGGGGCGCGCCCCCTGCCTCGTGGGCCCCCTGTTGGCCCTCCGGTGCCCATCTTCTGCTATATGAAGTCTTTCGTCCGAGAAAAAATCAGAAGCAAGCTTTCGGGACGAGACTCCGCCACCATGAGGTGGAACCTTGGCGGAACCAATCTAGGGCTCCGGCAGAGCTGTTCTGCCGGGGACACTTCCCTCCTGGAGGGGGAAATCATCGCCATCGTCATCACCAACGCTCCTCTCATCAGGAGAGGGCAATCTCCATCAACATCTTCACCAGCACCATCTCCTCTCAAACCCTAGTTCATCTCTTGTATCCAATTCTTGTCTCTAAGTCTGGGATTGGTACCTGTAGGTTGCTAGTAGTGTTGATTACTCCTTGTAGTTGATGCTAGTTGGTTTATTTGGTGGAAGATCATATGTTCAGATCCTATATGCATATTAATACTCCTCTGATTATGAACATGAATATGCTTTGTGAGTAGTTACATTTGTTCCTGAGGACATGGGAGAAGTCTTGCTATTAGTAGTCATGTGAATTTGGTATTCGTTCGATATTTTGATGAGATGTATGTTGTCTTTCCTCTAGTGGTGTTATGTGAACATCGACTACATGACACTTCACCATTATTTGGGCCTAGAGGAAGGCATTGGCAAGTAATAAGTAGATGATGGGTTGCTAGAGTGAGAGAAGCTTAAACCCTAGTTTATGCCTTGCTTTGTAAGGGGCTGATTTGGATCCACATGTTTCATGCTATGGTTAGGTTTACCTTAATACTTCTTTTGTAGTTGCGGATGCTTGCAATAGGGGTTAATCATAAGTGGGATGCTTGTTCAAGTAAGAACAACACCCAAGCACCGGTCCACCCACATATAAAATTATCAAAGTACCGAACGCGAATCATATGAACGTGATGAAAACTAGCTCGACGATAATTCCCATGTGTCCTCGGGAGCGCTTTTCTCTATATAAGAGTTTGTCTAGGCTTGACCTTTGCTACAAAAAGGATTGGGCCACCTTGCTGCACTTTATTTACTTTTGTTACTTGTTGCTCACTACAAATTATCTTATCACAAAACTATCTGTTACCTATAATTTCAGTGCTTGCAGAGAATACCTTGCTGAAAACCGCTTATCATTTCCTTCTGCTCCTCGTTGGGTTTGACACTCTTACTTATCGAAAGGACTACGATAGATCCCCTATACTTGTGGGTCATCAAGAATCTTTTCTGGCGCCGTTGCCGGGGAGTGAAACACCTTTGGTAGGTGGAATTTGGTAAGGAAAAAATTTATATAGTGTGCTGAAATTTACTGTCACTTGTTACTATGGAAAGTAATCCTCTGAGGGGCTTGTTCGGGGTATCTTCACCCCGACCAGTAGAGCAAAGAGTTGCTCCTCAATCTACTGAACCTACTGAAAATGAAAATGTCTACGTTGAGATTCCTTCGGGTATGATAGAAAAACTGCTAGCTAATCCTTTTGCAGGAGACGGAACAATGCATCCTGATGAGCACCTAATATATGTCGATGAAGTTTGTGGATTATTTAAGCTTGCAGGTGTGCCCAATGATGTTATTAAGAAGAAGGTCTTCCCTTTATCTTTGAAGGGAGATGCATTGACATGGTATAGGCTATGTGATGATATGGGATCATGGAACTACAAACGATTGAAATTGGAATTTCATCAGAAGTTTTATCCTATGCATCTTGTTCATCGTGATCGCAATTATATATATAATTTCTGGCCTCACGAAGGAGAGAGCATCGCTCAAGCTTGGGGAGGCTTAAATCAATGTTATATTCATGCCCCAATCATGAGCTCCCAAGATAAATAATTATTCAATATTTTTATGCTCGGCTTTCTGATAACAATCGCACCATGCTCGATACTTCTTGTGTTGGTTCTTTTATGATGAAGACTATTGAATTCAAATGGGATTTATTGGAAAGAATTAAACGCAACTCTGAAGATTGGGACCTCGACGAAGGTAAGGAGTCAGGTATGACACTTAAGTTTGATTGTGTTAAATCTTTTATGGATACTGATCTTTTCCGTAAATTTAGCACTAAATATGGACTTGACTCTGAGATAGTAGCTTCTTTCTGTGAATCTTTTGCTACTCATGTTGATCTCCCTAAGGAGAAGTGGTTTAAATATCATCCTCCCATAGAAGTAAAAGTAGCTACACATATTAAAGTTGAAGAAAAAACTATCACTTATAATGATCCTATTGTTCCTACTACTTATGTTGAGAAACCACCTTTCCCTCTTAGAATAAAAGATCATGCTAAAGCTTCAACTATGGTTCGTAAAAGCAATATTAGAAATTATACACCTCCTGAGCAAGTTAAAGTTGAACCTAATATTGCTATTGTTAAAGATCTCTTGGCTGATAATATTGATGGGCATGTTAATCATTTCTATAATGAAACTGCTAGAATTGCTAAACCTTGTGCTAAAGATAAACATAGACCTGTGGTAGGCATGCCTGTTATTTCTGTTAAAATAGGAGATCATTTGTATCATGGCTTATGTGATATGGGTGCCAGTGCTAGTGCTATACCTCATGACTTATACAAAGAAATTATGCATGATATTGCACCCGCTAAGATAGAAGATATTGATGTTACCACTAGTAGAAAACTGGGCTTTGGTCACAGGGCAATATCCACATTAGTCCCGGTTCAGTCACGAACCGGGACTAATGCAAGCATTGGTCCGGGTTCGTGCGGCCAGGGGCCTGCCGGGCCTCGTGGGGGCATTGGTCCCGGTTCGTCCGGCCCCTTTGGTCCCGGTTGGTGGGACAAACCGGGACCAATGTGAAGGAAATATGCCCTAGAGGCAATAATAAAGTTATTATTTATTTCCTTATATCATGATAAATGTTTATTATTCATGCTAGAGTTGTATTAACCGGAAACATAATACATGTGTGAATACATAGACAAACAGAGTGTCACTAGTATGCCTCTACTTGACTAGCTCGTTGATCAAAGATGGTTATGTTTCCTAGCCATAGACATGAGTAGTCATTTGATTAACGAGATCACATCATTAGGAGAATGATGTGATTGACTTGACCCATTCCGTTAGCTTAGCACTCGATCGTTTAGTATGTTGCTATTGCTTTCTTCATGACTTATACATGTTCCTATGACTATGAGATTATGCAACTCCCATTTACCGGAGGAACACCTTGTGTGCTACCAACGTAACTGGGTGATTATAAAGGTGCTCTACAGGTGTCTCCAAAGGTACTTGTTGGGTTGGCGTATTTCGAGATTAGGATTTGTCACTCCGATTGTCGGAGTGGTATCTCTGGGCCCACTCAGTAATACACATCACTATAAGCCTTGCAAGCATTGTGACTAATGAGTTAGTTGCGGGATGATGTATTACGGAACGAGTAAAGAGACTTGCCGGTAACGAGATTGAACTAGGTATCGAGATACCGACGATCGAATCTCGGGCAAGTAACATACCGATGACAAAGGGAACAACGTATGTTGTTATGCGGTCTGACCGATAAAGATCTTCGTAGAATATGTGGGAACCAATATGAGCATCCAGGTTCTGCTATTGGTTATTGACCGGAGAGGTGTCTCGGTCATGTCTACATAGTTCTCGAACCCGTAGGGTCCGCACGCTTAACGTTACGATGACAGTTATATTAAGAGTTTATATGTTTTGATGTACCGAAGGTTGTTCGGAGTCCCGGATGTGATCACGGACATGACGAGGAGTCTCGAAATGGTCGAGACATAAAGATTGATATATTGGAAGCCTATGTTTGGACATCGGAAGTGTTCCGGGTGAAATCGGGATTTTTCCGGAGTACCGGGAGGTTACCGGAACCCCCCTGGTAACTTAATGGGCCTTAGTGGGCCTAGGTGGAAGAGAGGAGAGGAGGCCAGGGCAGGGCCGCGCGCCCCTCCCCCCAGTCCGAATAGGACAAGGAGAGGGGGGCGGCGCCCCCCTTCCTTCCTCCCCTCCACCTTTTCCCCCTTCCTCTCCTAGTCCAACATGGAAAAAGGGGGGGAGTCCTACTCCCGGTAGGAGTAGGACTCCTCCTGGCGCGCCTCTCCTCCCTTGGCCGGCGGCCTCCCCCTTGCTCCTTTATATACGGGGGCAGGGGCACCTCTCGACACACAATTGATCAACGATCTTTTAGCCGTGTGCGGTGCCCCCTCCACCATATTACACCTCGATAATATCGTAGCGGTGCTTAGGCGAAGCCCTGCGTCGGTAGAACATCATCATCGTCACCACGCCGTCGTGCTGACGAAACTCTCCCTCAACACTTGGCTGGATCGGAGTTCAAGGGACGTCATCGAGCTGAACGTGTGCTGAACTCGGAGGTGCCGTGCGTTCGGTACTTGATCGGTCGGATCATGAAGACGTACGACTACATCAACCGCGTTGTGTTAACGCTTCCGCTTTCGGTCTACGAGGGTACGTGGACAACACTCTCCCCTCTCGTTGCTATGCATCACCATGATCTTGCGTGTGCGTAGGAATTTTTTTGAAATTACTACGTTCCCCAACAGTGGCATCCGAGCCTGGTTTTATGCGTTGATGTTATGCACGAGTAGAACACAAGTGAGTTGTGGGCGATATAAGTCATACTGCTTACCAGCATGTCATACTTTAGTTCAGCGGTATTGTGAGATGAAGCGGCCCGGACCGACATTACGCGTACGCTTACGCGAGACTGGTTTCACCGTTGCGAGCACTCGTTGCTTAAAGGTGACTGGCGGGTGTCTGTCTCTCTCACTTTAGTTGAACCGAGTGTGGCTACGCCTGGTCCTTGCGAAGGTTAAAACAGCACAAACTTGACAAACTATCGTTGTAGTTTTGATGCGTAGGTAAGAACGGTTCTTGCTAAGCTCGTAGCAGCCACGTAAAACTTGCAACAACAAAGTAGAGGACGTCTAACTTGTTTTTGCAGGGCATGTTGTGATGTGATATGATCAAGACATGATGCTATATTTTATTGTATGAGATGATCATGTTTTGTAACCGAGTTATCGGCAACTGGCAGGAGCCATATGGTTGTCGCTTTATTGTATGAAATGCAATCGCCATGTAATTGTTTTACTTTATCACTAAGCGGTAGCAATAGTCGTAAAAGCAATAGTTGGCGAGACGACAACGATGCTACGATGGAGATCAAGGTGTCGCGCCGGTGACGATGGTGATCATGACGGTGCTTCGGAGATGGAGATCACAAGCACAAGATGATGATGGCCATATCATATCACTTATATTGATTGCATGTGATGTTTATCTTTTATGCATCTTATCTTGCTTTGATTGACGGTAGCATTATAAGATGATCTCTCACTAAAATTTCAAGATAAAAGTGTTCTCCCTGAGTATGCACCTTTGCGAAAGTTCTTCGTGCTAAGACACCACGTGATGATCGGGTGTGATAGGCTCTACGTTCAAATACAACGGGTGCAAAACAGTTGCACACGCGGAATACTCAGGTTAAACTTGACGAGCCTAGCATATGCAGATATGGCCTCGGAACACGAAGACCGAAAGGTCGAGCGTGAATCATATAGTAGATATGATCAACATAGTGATGTTCGCCATTGAAACTACTCCATCTCACGTGATGATCGGACATGGTTTAGTTGATTTGGATCACGTAATCACTTAGATGATTAGACGGATGTCTATCTAAGTGGGAGTTATTAAGTAATTTGATTAATAGAACTTAAATTTATCATGAACTTAGTACCTGATAGTATCTTGCTTGTCTATGTTAATTGTAGATAGATGGCCCGTGCTGTTGTTCCGTTGAATTTTAATGCGTTCCTTGAGAAAGCAAAGTTGAAAGATGATGGTACAATTACACGGACTGGGTCCGTAACTTGAGGATTATCCTCATTGCTGCACAGAAGAATTACGTCCTGGAAGCACCGCTGGGTGCCAGGCCTCCTGCAAGGGCAACACCAGAAGTTATGAACGTCTGGCAGAGCAAAGCTGATGACTACTCGATAGTTCAGTGTGCCATGCTTTACGGCTTAGAACCGGGTCTTCAACGACGTTTTGAATGTCATGGAGCATATGAGATGTTCCAGGAGTTGAAGTTAATATTTCAAGCAAATGCCCGGATTGAGAGATATGAAGTCTCCAATAAGTTCTACAGCCGCAAGATGGAAGAGAATAGTTCTGTCAGTGAGCATATACTCAAAATGTCTAGGTATAATAATCACTTGATTCAACTGGGAGTTAATCTTCCAGATGATAGCGTCATTGATAGAATTCTTCAATCACTGCCACCAAGCTACAAGAGCTTCGTGATGAACTATAACATGCAAGGGATGAATAAG
Organism: Triticum aestivum; assembly: GCF_018294505.1. Lineage (NCBI taxonomy): Eukaryota > Viridiplantae > Streptophyta > Magnoliopsida > Poales > Poaceae > Triticum > Triticum aestivum. Next base: position 526,708,502 of record NC_057808.1, on the reverse strand, counting down.
ACAATTCCCGAGCTCTTCGCAATGCTAAAGGCAGCGGAGGTAGAAATCAAAAAGGAGCATCAAGTGTTGATGGTCAATAAGACCACTAGTTTCAAGAAAAGGGCAAAGGGAAGAAGAAGGGGAACTTCAAGAAGAACAGCAAGCAAGTTGCTGTTCAGGAGAAGAAACCCAAGTCTGGACCTAAGCCTAAAACTGAGTGCTTCTACTGCAAGCAGACTGGTCACTGGAAGCGGAACTGCCCCAAGTATTTGGTGGATAAGAAGGATGGCACGGTTAACAAAGGTATATGTGATATACATGTTATTGATGTGTACCTTACTAATGCTCGCAGTAGCACCTGGGTATTTGATACTGGTTCTGTTGCTAATATTTGCAACTCGAAACAGGGGCTACGGATTAAGCGAAGATTGGCTAAGGACGAGGTGACGATGCGCGTGGGAAATGGTTCCAAAGTCGATGTGATCGCGGTCGGCACGCTACCTCTACATCTACCTTCGGGATTAGTTTTAGACCTAAATAATTGTTATTTGGTGCCAGCGTTAAGCATGAACATTATATCTGGATCTTGTTTGATGCGAGACGGTTATTCATTTAAATCAGAGAATAATGGTTGTTCTATTTATATGAATAATATCTTTTATGGTCATGCACCCTTGAAGAGTGGTCTATTTTTATTAAATCTCGATAGTAGTGATACACATATTCATAATATTAAAGCCAAAAGATGCAGAGTTGATAATGATAGTGCAACTTATTTGTGGCACTGCCGTTTAGGTCATATCGGTGTAAAGCGCATGAAGAAACTCCATAATGATGGACTTTTGGAATCACTTGATTATGAATCACTTGGTACTTGCGAACCGTGTCTCATGGGCAAGATGACTAAAACACCGTTCTCCGGAACTATGGAGAGAGCAACTGATTTGTTGGAAATCATACATACAGATGTATGTGGTCCGATGAATATTGAGGCTCGTGGCGGATATCGTTATTTTCTCACCTTCACAGATGATTTGAGCAGATATGGGTATATCTACTTAATGAAACATAAGTCTGAAACATTTGAAAAGTTCAAAGAATTTCAGAGTGAAGTTGAAAATCATCGTAACAAGAAAATAAAGTTTCTACGATCTGATCGTGGAGGAGAATATTTGAGTTACGAGTTTGGTCTTCATTTGAAACAATGCGGAATAGTTTCGCAACTCACGCCACCCGGAACACCACAGCGTAATGGTGTGTCCGAACATCGTAATCGTACTTTACTAGATATGGTGCGATCTATGATGTCTCTTACTGATTTACCGCTATCGTTTTGGGGTTATGCTTTAGAGACGGCTGCATTCACGTTAAATAGGGCACCATCAAAATCCGTTGAGACGACGCCTTATGAACTGTGGTTTGGCAAGAAACCAAAGTTGTCGTTTCTTAAAGTTTGGGGCTGCGATGCTTATGTGAAGAAACTTCAACCTGATAAGCTCGAACCCAAATCGGAGAAATGTGTCTTCATAGGATACCCAAAGGAGACTGTTGGGTATACCTTCTATCACAGATCCGAAGGCAAAAACTTTTGTTGCTAAATTCGGAAATTTTCTAGAGAAGGAGTTTCTCTCGAAAGAAGTGAGTGGGAGGAAAGTAGAACTTGATGAGGTAACTATACCTGCTCCCTTATTGGAAAGTAGTTCATCATAGAAACCAGTTTCTGAGACACCTACACCAATTAGTGAGGAAGTTAATGATGATGATCATGAAACTTCAGATCAAGTTATTACTGAACCTCGTAGATCAACCAGAGTAAGATCCGCACCAGAGTGGTACGGTAATCCTGTTCTGGAAGTTATGTTACTAGACCATGACGAACCTACGAACTATGAAGAAGCGATGGTGAGCCCAGATTCCGCAAAATGGCTTGAGGCCATGAAATCTGAGATGGGATCCATGTATGAGAACAAAGTATGGACTTTGGTTGACTTGCCCGATGATCGGCAAGCCATTGAAAATAAATGGATCTTCAAGAAGAAGACTGACGCTGATGGTAATATTACTGTCTATAAAGCTCGACTTGTTGCGAAAGGTTTTCGACAAGTTCAAGGGATTGACTACGATGAGACCTTCTCACCCGTAGCGATGCTTAAGTCTGTCCGAATCATGTTAGCAATTGCCGCATTTTATGATTATGAAATTTGGCAAATGGATGTCAAAACTGCATTCCTGAATGGATTTCTGGAAGAACAGTTGTATATGATGCAACCGGAAGGTTTTGTCGATCCAAAGGGAGCTAACAAAGTGTGCATGCTCCAGCGATCCATTTATGGACTGGTGCAAGCATCTCGGAGTTGGAATAAACGCTTTGATAGTGTGATCAAAGCATTTGGTTTTATACAGACTTTTGGAGAAGCCTGTATTTACAAGAAAGTGAGTGGGAGCTCAGTAGCATTTCTGATATTATATGTGGAGGACATATTGCTAATTGGAAATGATATAGAATTTCTGGATAGCATAAAGGGATACTTGAATAAGAGTTTTTCAATGAAAGACCTCGGTGAAGCTGCATATATATTGGGCATCAAGATCTATAGAGATAGATCAAGACGCTTAATTGGACTTTCACAAAGCACATACCTTGACAAAGTTTTGAAGAAGTTCAAAATGGATCAAGCAAAGAAAGGGTTCTTGCCTGTACTACAAGGTGTGAGATTGAGTAAGACTCAATGCCCGACCACTACAGAAGATAGAGAGAAGATGAAATATGTTCCCTATGATTCAGCCATAGGCTCTATCATGTATGCAATGCTGTGTACCAGACCTGATGTGTGCCTTGCTATAAGTTTAGCAGAGAGGTACCAAAGTAATCCAGGAGTGGATCACTAGACAGCGGTCAAGAACATCCTAAAATACCTGAAAAGGACTAAGGATATGTTTCTCGTTTATGGAGGTGACAAAGAGCTCATCGTAAATGGTTACGTTGATGCAAGCTTTGACACTGATCCGGACGATTCTAAATCGCAAACCGGATACGTGTTTACATTGAACGGTGGAGCTGTCAGTTGGTGCAGTTCTAAGCAAAGTGTCGTGGCGGGATCTACGTGTGAAGCGGAGTACATAGCTGCTTCAGAAGCAGCAAATGAAGGAGTCTGGATGAAGGAGTTCATATCCGATCTAGGTGTCATACCTAGTGCATCGGGACCAATGAAAATATTTTGTGACAATACTGGTGCAATTGCCTTAGCAAAGGAATCCAGATTTCACAAGAGAACCAAGCACATCAAAAGACGCTTCAATTCCATCCGGGATTTAGTCCATGTGGGAGACATAGAAATTTGCAAGATACATACGGATCTGAATGTTGCAGACCCATTGACTAAGCCTCTTCCACGAGCAAAACAAGATCAGCACCAAGACTCCATGGGTGTAAGAATCATTACTGTGTAATCTAGATTATTGACTCTAGTGCAAGTGGGAGACTGAAGGAAATATGCCCTAGAGGCAATAATAAAGTTATTATTTATTTCCTTATATCATGATAAATGTTTATTATTCATGCTAGAATTGTATTAACCGGAAACATAATACATGTGTGAATACATAGACAAACAGAGTGTCACTAGTATGCCTCTACTTGACTAGCTCGTTGATCAAAGATGGTTATGTTTCCTAGCCATAAACATGAGTTGTCATTTGATTAACGGGATCACATCATTAGGAGAATGATGTGATTGACTTGACCCATTCCGTTAGCTTAGCACTCGATCGTTTAGTATGTTGCTATTGCTTTCTTCATGACTTATACATGTTCCTATGACTATGAGATTATGCAACTCCCGTTTACCGGAGGAACACCTTGTGTGCTATCAAACGTCACAACGTAACTAGGTGATTATAAAGGTGCTCTACAGGTGTCTCCAAACGTACTTCTTGGGTTGGCGTATTTCGAGATTAGGATTTGTCACTCCGATTGTCGGAGAGGTATCCCTGGGCCCACTCAGTAATACACATCACTATAAGCCTTGCAAGCATTGTGACTAATGAGTTAGTTGCGGGATGATGTATTACGGAACGAGTAAAGAGACTTGCCGGTAACGAGATTGAACTAGGTATCGAGATACCGACGATCGAATCTTGGGCAAGTAACATACCGATGACAAAGGGAACAACGCATGTTGTTATGCGGTCTGACCGATAAAGATCTTCGTAGAATATGTGGGAACCAATATGAGCATCCAGGTTCCACTATTGGTTATTGACAGAGGTGTCTCGGTCATGTCTACATAGTTCTCAAACCCGTAGGGTCCGCACGCTTAACGTTACGGTG
>NC_057808.1:526698952-526703434 GCF_018294505.1 Triticum aestivum | reverse complement strand
CAGTTATATTATGAGTTTATATGTTTTGATGTACTGAAGGTTGTTCGGAGTCCCGGATGTGATCACGGACAAGACGAGGAGTCTCGAAATGGTCGAGACATATAGATTGATATATGGGAACCCTATGTTTGGACATCGGAAGTGTTCCGGGTGAAATCGGGATTTTTCCGAAGTACCGGGAGGTTACCGGAACCCCCTGGTAACTTAATGGGCCTTAGTTGGCCTAGGTGGAAGAGAGGAGAGGAGGCCAGGGCAGGGCCGCGCCCCCCTCCCCCCCAGTCCGAATAGGACAAGGAGAGGGGGGCGGTGCCTCCCTTCCTTCCTCCCCTCCACCTTTTCCCCCTTCCTCTCCTAGTCCAACATGGAAAAAGGGGGGGAGTCCTACTCCCGGTAGGAGTAGGACTCCTCCTGGCGCGCCTCTCCTCCCTTGGCCGGCGGCCTCCCCCTTGCTCCTTTATATACGGGGGCAGGGGGGCACCTCTCGACACACAATTGATCAACGATCTTTTAGCCGTGTGCGGTGCCCCCCTCCACCATATTACACCTCGATAATATCGTAGCGGTGCTTAGGCGAAGCCCTGCGTCGGTAGAACATCATCATCGTCACCACGCCGTCGTGCTGACGAAACTCTCCCTCAACACTCGACTGGATCGGAGTTCGAGGGACGTCATCAAGCTGAACGTGTGCTGAACTCGGAGGTGTCGTGCGTTCGGTACTTGATCGGTCGGATTGTGAAGACGTACGACTACATCAACCGCGTTGTGTTAACGCTTCCGCTTTCGGTCTACGAGGGTACGTGGACAACACTCTCCCCTCTCGTTGCTATGCATCACCATGATCTTGCGTGTGCGTAGGAATTTTTTTGAAATTACTACGTTCCCCAACACAATGGGCCACGCTCCTGGCCCACCACCCTTTAGTCCCGGTTCATACCACAAACCGGGACTAAAGGGCTGGTCCTACTTGCGGCCAGTGTTTAGTCCCACCTCGCCAACCGAAGGGCGCTCACACCAGTTTATAAGCCCGTCCCTCTCTGCCTTCTTGAGCTCCTCTCACAGTGAAAATAGATGCCCTTATACAGGGAATTTGACCTAAATTCACAGTAAATTTCTTTTAATTTCGTAGAAATTTATTATGAATTTAGGTTGAATTTTCTCTATAGGCGCATCTATGTTCATTTTTTATAGTAAATAAAATAAATAAACCTTAATAAAATAAATAAAAATAAATAAACCTTAATAAAATAAAATAAAATAAACTATGGTAACTAAAATAAATAAACCTTAATAAACTAAATAAAAATAGCAGCAGTAAAATAGATAAAAATAGCAGCAGTAAAATAAATAAAAATAAAATAATTAAAGTAAAATACATAAGTAATTAGAAATAAAATAAATAAGTTTTTTGTTGTAAGTAGAAACAAAACAAAACAAATAAAGCAAAAGAGAAAACAAAAAACAGAGAAAAAAATTATGCCACCTACTTGGCCACCACGGCATGAATACGACTTGAAACCCATCCATGGGCCAGGATTCAGGCCCGCAGAAGACCCAGTAGGCCCCACAGGCAAAGAGACCGGTTAGGCCCGAAAGCCTGCAGTTGAGAGGAGCTCGAGAGGGTGGGCGCAACAACGCTTATAAACCACTCTCGAGCCCTCTCAACTAGCGAGGTGGGACTAAACTTTTGACGCGGGGCAGCACAAGGCCTTTGGTCCCGGTTGGTGCCACCAACCGGGACTAAACGGGGGGCATTGGTCCCGGTTGGTGCCACAAACCGGGACCAAAGGCCTTTAGTCCCGGTTGGTGCCACGAACCGGGACCAATGAGTTCCCTATATATACCCCGTCGCCACAGCAGAGCACTCCACAGTGCTCTGTTTTTCTGGCCGGCGAGGGGAGGGCATTTGGGTGCTCTAGCTCACCTCCTATGCACATGAGGTGTTCGATGAAATGTCTGAGCCACACTAGTTAATCTTTCTCCTCTCGAAACTCGACCTCCGAGCTCCATTTTCCCCGAGATTTGTCTAGGTTTAGCGGTCCGTCACGTCCCGTCCCCGTCCTCACCGCCGTCGATCGCCCGCGCCGATCTCGTCGCCAACACCACCGTGGTGAGCCTCTTGTTCTTATCTTCTTTCTGAAAGGAAAAAAATTCTTACTTTAGATAGATACTAGTCTAATTTTGTTACTTTTATTATTCCTTCTTATTACATAGTGCGATGGTTTTGGTATCCGCCCCCGTCGGCCCTCGTCCTGTCTATGATTCGGATGTGGTATATATTATCTTTTTATAACTATTTGGTTCATTTATTGTTTATGACAAATATGCCGACCAACGTGACATAGATTTTATTTATCTAGGAGGTGGTTGAACCGGAAATTCTAACCGACCCTATTGTCGAGAGGTTAAATTTAGTTGAAGAAGAAAACAATTACTTGAAGGAAAAAATAAAAAAAATTGAGGAGGAGAAGATGATATTGGAGTTGCATGTTGAGGATGTCGTCGATGATCACAAGATCAAGATGGATGCAATGCGCTTGAAGATTAGAAAGATTAGAAAATATGCCATTCATACCGAGGCTTGGTATCATTATGCCGTTGGATCAATTGTTACCTTGGTTGCGATTATGATCGCATTTGTTTTCGCATTGAAATGTTTTACATAGTTTCAATGTATGGTTTAATTAATTAGATGCTCTGGAGAGCTATATATATGTTGTTAGATGAGAACTATGTATGTACTTTGGTTTTAATGTGATGATGAACTTCTATTAATTTGGTCACTTAATTATCTACTCATGATGTTCTGTAATGGTTTTTGACACACTTAATTATATATAATGCACGCAGATGAACCGGCAATGGATGTACGGTGACAGACACACCTCCGAGTACATTAAGGGCATGCATGATTTTCTCGAAGTGGCTGAGGCAAACAAGCAGAATGGTTTTATGTGTTGTCCATGCCCTATATGTGGGAATACGAAGTCTTACTCTGACCAGAAAATCCTTCACACCCACCTACTTTACAAGGGTTTCATGCCACACTATAATGTTTGGACGAGGCACGGAGAAATAGGGGTTATGATGGAAGACGGCGAAGAAGAAGAGGACGATGACAACTATGTGCCCCCTGAATACGGTGATGCTGCAAACGGGGGAAGCTGCTGAAGATCAAGAGGAACCAGACGATGTGCCCAATGATGCTGCAAGGGGGAAGCTGCTAAAGATCAAGAGGAACCAGTGCCCGATGATGATGATCTCCGCCGGGTCATTGTCGATGCAAGGACGCAATGCGAAGGTCAAAAGGAGAAGCTGAAGTTTGATCGCATGTTAGAGGATCACAAAAAAGGGTTGTACCCCAATTGCGAAGATGGCAACACAAAGCTCGGTACCGTACTGGAATTGCTGCAGTGGAAGGCAGAGAATGCTGTGCCTGACAAAGGATTTGAGAAGCTATTGAAAATATTGAAGAAGAAGCTTCCAAAGGATAACGAATTGCCCGACAGTACATACGCAGCAAAGAAGGTCGTATGCCCTCTCGGATTGGAGGTGCAGAAGATACATGCATGCCCTAATGACTGCATCCTCTACCGCGGTGCGTACAAGGATCTGAACGCATGCCCGGTATGCGGTGCATTGCGGTATAAGATCAGACGAGATGACCCTGGTGATGTTGACGGCCAGCCCCCCAGGAAGAGGGTTCCTGCGAAGGTGATGTGGTATGCTCCTATAATACCATGGTTGAAACGTCTGTTCAGAAACGAAGAGCATGCCAAGTTGATGCGATGGCACAGTGAGGACCGTAAGAAAGACGGGAAGTTGAGAGCACCCGCTGACTGGTCGCAGTGGAGAAAAATCGAGAGAAAGTACTGGGCTGAGTTTGCAGCTGACCCAAGGAACGTATGGTTTGGGGTAAGCGCGGATGGCATTAATCCTTTCGGGGAGCAGAGCAGCAATCACAGCACCTGGCCCGTGACTCTATGTATGTATAACCTTCCTCCTTGGATGTGCATGAAGCGGAAGTTCATTATGATGCCAGTTCTCATCCAAGGCCCTAAGCAACCCGGAAACGACATTGATGTGTACCTAAGGCCATTAGTTGAAGAACTTTTACAGCTCTGGAATGGAAACGGTGTACGTACGTGGGATGAGCACAAACAGGAGGAATTTAACCTGCACGCATTGCTGTTTGTAACCATTAATGATTGGCCCGCTCTCAGTAACCTTTCAGGACAGACAAACAAGGGATACCACGCATGCACGCACTGTTTAGATGACACTGAAAGTATATACCTGGACAAATGCAGGAAGAATGTGTACCTGGGCCATCGTCGATTTCTTCCGACCAACCATCAGTGTCGAAAGAAAGGCAAGCATTTCAAAGGCGAGGCAGATCACCGGAAGAAGCCCGCCATGCGTACCGGTGATCACGTACTTGCTATGGTCAATGATTTACACGTAATCTTTGGAAAGGGTCCCGGC
>NC_057808.1:526697278-526698942 GCF_018294505.1 Triticum aestivum | reverse complement strand
TCGAATATAAAGGGAATAATAAATATGCCAGAGAAAAAGTTCCAGAACCTAAAGTCTCATGAATGCCACGTGATTATGACGCAACTGCTTCCGGTTGCATTGAGGGGGCTTCTACCGGAAAACGTCCGATTAGCCATTGTGAAGCTATGTGCATTCCTCAATGCAATCTCTCAGAAGGTGATCGATCCAGAAATCATACCAAGGCTAAGGAGTGATGTGGCGCAATGTCTTGTCAGTTTCGAGCTGGTGTTCCCACCATCCTTCTTCAATATCATGACACACGTCCTAGTTCATCTAGTCGACGAGATTGTCATTCTGGGGCCCGTATTTCTACACAATATGTTCCCCTTTGAGAGGTTCATGGGAGTCCTAAAGAAATATGTCTGTAACCGCGCTAGGCCAGAAGGAAGCATCTCCATGGGCCATCAAACAGAGGATGTCATTGGGTTTTGTGTTGACTTCATTCCTGGCCTTAAGAAGATAGGTCTCCCTAAATCGCGGTATGAGGGGAGACTGACTGGAAAGGCACGCTTGGAGGGGACTCAATAATATGCAGGGACGGATATTCTTGGTCTCAAGCACACTACACAGTTCTACAGAACTCTACCTTGGTGACCCCGTATGTCGATGAACACAAGAACAGTCTGCGCTCCAAACACCCGGAGCAGTGTGACGACTGGATTACATGTGAACACATCAGGACTTTCACCAGTTGGTTGGAAACACGTCTCAGAGGTGACACCACTGTTTGTGATGAGTTGTACTCGTTGTCCAGGGGACCATCTTCGACTGTATTGACTTACAAAGGATACGAGATAAATGGGAATACATTTTACACGATCGCCCAAGATCAAAAGAGCACCAACCAAAACAGCGGTGTCCGCTTTGATGCAGCAACCGAGAGGGGAAAGGACACATATTATGGTTACATAATGGACATATGGGAACTTGACTACGGACATGATTTTAAGGTCCCTTTGTTTAAGTGCAAATGGGTCAATCTGTCAGGAGGCGGGGTACAGGTAGACCCACAGTACGGAATGACAACAGTGGATCTGAACAATCTTGGGTACACTGACGAATCGTTCGTCCTAGCCAATGATGTGGCACAGGTTATCTATGTGAAGGACATGTCTACCAGGTCGAGAAAAAGAAAAGATAAGGAAGCGAATACATCATACGATGAGCCAAAGCGCCACATAGTTCTTTCAGGAAAAAGGGACATTGTGGGAGTGGAGGGCAAGATAGACATGTGTGAAGATTATGAAAAGTTTCATGAAATTCCTCCCTTCAAAGTCAAGGCTGACCCAAGCATCCTGATAAACGATGAAGATTATCCATGCTTACGGCGCAATAAGCAAATGACACAAGCGAAGAAAAAGTGAAGACTTTCTCCCGCAACTATTATGATGATACCATGCCAACTTTGTAACAGACGAGTATGATACCATTGTCCGTTTTGTACACGAAGTGCATCTAGTTTTTGCCGTAACCCTCTCAACTTTCTTGCACATGCTATGTGGATGAAATGATGATACCATGCCAACTTTCAACCTTTTGAGAGTTCATTTGAAATGCTTTTTCAATTTTAGGGTCTTATAGCTCAAAATAATTAGTAAATGCATGAAAAATAACAGGCCAAAAATTAAAAATTATGCCACCTA
>NC_057808.1:526695748-526696546 GCF_018294505.1 Triticum aestivum | reverse complement strand
ATAAGTAATTAGAAACAAAATAAAATAAAATAAATAAGTTTTTTGTTGTAAGTAGAAACAAAACAAAATAAATAAAGCAAAAAAGAAAACAAAAAAACTAAATACAGCAAAAAGAATTATCATAAAGAACTTTTTTGATAGAAACTTTAATAGCAAAAAGAATTATCATAAAGTAAAATAAATAATTAATTAGAAACAAAATAAATTAAAATAAATATGTTTTTTCTTGTAAGTAGAAACAAAACAAAATAAATAAAGAAAAAAAACTAAATACAGCAAAAAAAATTGTTGGGGCGCTGCCCGCTGGGCCTTCCAACCCTCAGGTTTGCAAATACAGGCCCAGAAGGGCTAGAAGGCTCAATGGGCAGCGCGCCAAAGTTAGGCCCAGAAGCCTGCTATAGAGAGGAGTTCGAGACAGCAGCCGCGCCGCGGCTTTTAAACTGGTGTGGGTGCCCCTCGGCTAGCGAGGTGGGACTAAACTTTTGGCCGCGACGCGGGCAGCAAGAGGCCTTTGGTCCCGGTTGGTGCCACCAACCGGGACTAAAGGGGTGCATTAGTACCGGTTCGTGGCACCAACCGGGACCAATGCCCCCCCTTTAGTCCCGGTTGGTTCCACCAACCGGGACCAAAGGCCGCCGCTTCCCGCCCTTTAGGCTGCTGAAAAGAGGGCTTTGGTCCCGGTTGGTGGCACCAACCGGGACTAATGCCTACCTTTAGTCCCGGTTGGTGCCACGAACCGGGACTAAAGGCTTTGCTATATAAGCAAACACTTAGGAAATTTTTCAGAGTTCATCTGCA
>NC_057808.1:526691531-526695384 GCF_018294505.1 Triticum aestivum | reverse complement strand
GCGCCCCTGCCCCGACGCGCGCCGCCCGGCCCATCCCCGTCGTCGCCGTCGCCCTGCCCTGCCCTTCGCCGCCGTCGCCCCTACCCCGAGCGCGCGCCCACTGCCCCGTCGCCATCCTCTCCGCCGACCCCGCGGCCTCCTCACCTTGGTCCGGCCGGCGCCTTTTTTTCATATATATGCTTGTTTTTTTCATATATATGCTTGTTTTTTCATATATATGATGATATGTTCATGTATGAGTATATGTATGTATATATGTTCTCTGTGTATATATATGTTCATGTATATATGCAAAATATAGATTTTTAGAAAAGTTAGGATTTTTTCTGTTCATAGATTTTTTTGGTGATATTAATTATTGTAGAATATGCAAATGTTTGTATATTCATATGAACAATGCATTAGGCAAAACCTTTACTTTTTTTCGAAATTTTCTATTTGAACATTTTTTTATGAATGAGAGGAAAAAGGAAAATAAGAAGAGGAAGAAAGGAGAAGAAGAGGAGAGGAAGAAGAGGAGAAATAAATAAGAAGAGGAAAAAAGAAGAAAAAGAAGAGGAGAAGAAGAAAGGAATAGAAGAGAAGAAGAAAAAATAGAAAAAATTAATTCTATTTTTTCTTCTTCCCTCCTCTATTCCTTTCTTCTTCTCCTCTTTTTTTTCTTCTTTTTTTTCTTCGATCTTCTCCTCTATTCCTTTTCTTCTTCTCCTCTTTTTATTTCTTCTTCGTTTTCTTATGTTTTATCGGGTCTGTCATCGTCGATATACCCCTCTCCCGATAACTTCAACACGAGGGGGGTCGATATACCCCCTCCACGATAATATTATTTTCCCATGTACGTATGTCGTCGTTGTCGATATAACCCCCTCCTGATAACTTCAACACGTGGGGGGGGGTCGATATACCCCCTCCCCGATAACATTATTTTCCCATGTATGTATGTCGTCGTTGTCGATATATATAACTCCCTCCCAGATAACTTCGACATGATGGACGGTCGATATTTATACCCCCTCTCGACCGTGATAACTTATACCACGGGAGCACCCCCCGGCCCTCTCGCTCGACCGAAACTCTCGAGGACACCCAAACCCTAGAAAAAAACGATGTCGGTCTCCTACCCCCTCCCGCCGCGCCCCTACCCTTGAAGCGTTGCCGAGGCCACCCCAAACCCGGAATAAGCTAGGTCTACGTTTGCACTAATATATCCACCTGCTGTCATGTTTGTGTAATAATTGCCATGTTGTAATATTTGCAGAAACAATGGAGCACAGACGAGACGAGCAAGCAGAAGAGGTGTTGGGGGACATAATCTTAGCCGGAGGTGATATCTTGTCGTATCTTAACGACAATGATGGTCTGGAAGAACAGGGTGAAGAAGCAGGCTATGGTGATCGAAGAGTGGAGGAGGAAAGACATGATTATGATGGCTCCGGTGACCCAATGCTGGTGCAAGAAGGAGCCCGTGGTGACGGCTCCGGTGACCGAACAGAGTCCGGCCAGGTAAATATATTAGTTAAGCCTGTGCTGACTAGCTAATTGATGCATTCATTGTTTTGGTATGTACACATATTAATTAACACTCGTCTTTCTTCTTTTTTCTAGCCCTCCGGATCGAGCACAACTGCGGTAAAGAGACGAGGCCCGAAGAGAAAGTTGGGCTCGGAGGAAAGGTTTGAGATCACAGCAATCGCGCGCGACGGCCAACCGATTGAACCCATCCGGACAAAGGATGCATTTGCTGCTCAGTGCGGGGTTCTAGTTAGGGACAAGATCCCGATCAGCATCCAGCAATGGTATAAGCCTAAGAAGGAAGACCCGGAGGTGTCTTATGTCAATGATATGCAGAAAGATGATCTTTGGACTGAGCTGAAGGCAAATTTCACCCTACCGCCAGAGGAGGATCCGGAGAAGCCAGTTAAAGAGCAATTAATCAAGTCTCATGCTCTTAAGAAGATGGCAGACCTATTCAGGAGGTGGAAGAATGAGCTGAAAATGTTTGTCGACAAAGAAGAGACACCAGAATTCATCGGCCGGTATGAGAAGATCAGAGATCACTGGCCCGCATTTGTGGCCCACAAGACATCGGAAAAGAGTAAGAAGATGTCAGCGACAAAGAAGAAGAATGCTGCGAAGAAGAAGCTTCACAATCGCACGGGGTCAGGTGGCTACCTCAAAGCCCGACCTAAGTGGGCCAAGGCTGAGAATGATCTGCTTGAAAAAGGGATCGAACCACAGACAATGAACTGGACAGACCGTTGCCGGACTTGGTTCTTCAGGGCTGGCGGAACCTTGGACCCTGTATCAGGGAGGTGCGTTTGGACGAACGAGCTTTTGAGAATACCAATCAAGAAGATTCAGCAATATATCGATGCAGCGCAGGAAGGGACGTTCGTTCCAGACAGAGAGAACGACGAGCTCACAATGGCCCTCGGGAATCCTGAGCACCCTGGACGGACACGAGGCACGCCAGGCTCCGTTCCATGGAAGGCTGGTTTTCCGGACGTGGGCGGTTACAAAAGCCAGGAGAGGAGGAAAAAAGTGGAGCAGATCCAAATTCAGAAGCTGCACGAAAGGGTTCAAGCGCTAGAGGAACGAGATGGCAATCGACATGCCGAAACTACCCCCGAAGCTACACCGCCATCTCAGCGGAGAAGCAACGTGGCTTCCACCGAGCTGCTTCAGCTGGAGCATGTCTTGAGGACTCCTGCTAGCTACCCCGTGGATGCTATCACGGAGTCTCAACATTGCCACCTTATGGCGGAATGGCAGAACTTCAAAGTCAAGGCGGCTGTTGGCTCTGTTTTACCTCCTGAACCCGGCGCAACCTACCACTGCCGGCCGATTCCAGAAGGATATGCTAGGGTGATGGTGGATGAAATAACGGAGGGATTTGAGGAGCTCCAGCTTGACCACCCTACCGGTGAAGGGGAGACTCGGCTGGGTTCTGCTCTAAAGACTCCATCCGAACTGGACGGCTCCAGCGAGTAAGGGCACTCCGCCTCCTCCTCCGCCTTCTCCTCCGGCGAGTGATCAGGGCACTCAGCCTCCTTCTCCGGCGCATGGCGGCACTCCGCCTCCTCCTCCGGCGAGTGATCAGGGCACTCAGCCTCCTTCTCCGGCGCGTGGCGGCACTCCGCCTCCTTCTCCGCCTGCGCCGGCGCGCCAGAGCAGCCAGCCTCCTCCTTCTCCGCCTCGTCAGCAAGGGCGGAAGAGACCCGCCGCCGCTCCGGCTGCTCTGGCGCGTCGTAGTCCTTCTCCTCCGCCTCGTAAGCAAGGAAAGAAGACAGCCGCAGCCGCTCCGTCTGCTCTGCCGGTGTCTAGCAGTACAGCTGCCAGAGGCGGGAGGCAATACAGATTCGGTCCTTCTCTGAAGACTCCAGAGAAGTTACCATACGAGAGGACCGAGGAGGAAACCAGGAAGATCGTGCGAGCCGAAGTGACAAACTTCTTTGAAGGGGTGAAAGCAAAGAAACATCCACCTCCGGAGGAGAAGGTAGATCCGGTGAAAGCAAAGCGCACTCTGGCTGCCCTGACAAAACCACCAAAGTCTCCGCCGAGAGGCAACTATGAGCGCATTCTTGCAAAGACATATGCCGAAGCGGAGCAGTCGGGAAGTACTGTCAGTGATCAAAGGTTAAAAGAACGACGAGCTGGGAAAAAAATTGCCCAGCTCAGCGAACAAGCGAACCAATCGTGCCCCCCGCTCAAGGTGTCAAAAGACATCGTCGCTAATGATCCGAGGATGGTGGCCGGTTATAGCAATCTTGGAGATTACCTGCCCGACGATGTACATTATGAAATCATGGAGGTCGACGAACACAAATACCATTACGGGAAGCCTCTCGTCAAA
>NC_057808.1:526689564-526691165 GCF_018294505.1 Triticum aestivum | reverse complement strand
ATGAAAGATCTCTAACAACGATGATGCGAAGATTACATGATTGGTACATGAAAACCTGCAGAGAGTCTGATGGGATGAATACTTTGACGCTGAGAGTTAAACCAGAGCATGACCTCGTTGGAATTGATCTGCTGAATGTTCCATTTGAGGATTTCTTCCAGTTTTACAATCAAAAGGCCCTCGATAATACAACGATCACTTGCTACTGTCTGTAAGTAGTACTACTTCTGTCATTAAGTCTCTCTATATAGGTCAGCTCTTTCATTGCATGTATTTATAATTATCCTCACTATATTATGCAGATTGAAGATCGCCAAATTGAAGAAAAGACAAATTGGTGATATTGGGTTCATTAACACAAATCTCATAGATGCATATACGGTTGAATAACATGCCAAAGAAGCCGAGGCCAACTTGCTACGATCGTTGGTATTAAATCAAAACAAAGATATAATACTCTTTCCTTACAACTTCAAGTGAGTGTTACTGTCTTGCGCATATTCGGTTTCCCTTATTAGTCTAGGTTATGGTAATGTAATTGATGACTTATGCATGCATGCGCAGCTTCCACTATATTCTCCTAGAGATTAAGCTTGAGCAGGGAGTAGTAACCGTCTTAGACTCGAGACGAAAAGATCCCCAGGACTATGCGAACATGACTCAAATGCTCGAGAAGTAAGTTAAATCGATCATTATCCACCATATCAGCAACTTTGTTCATTTCCTGATATCAAGTAATTGTTTTCTTTGTCTGGCAGGGTTTGGAGAAAATTCACCACAAAAGCTCCGGGACTACCGAAGAAGCTACAATTTAAACACCCGAAAGTAAGTACTATAGTAGCATGTTTCGCGCATCTCCTAGTGATTCAAGCGCTAGTTTCATCAATACCATTTAGCATGCTTGCTTATCAGTTTGATTGACCTCTATTTCTTGTAAAGTGGTTGTGGCAGGACGCCGGGAATAATTACTGTGGATACTACGTTTGCGAGTCCATCCGCTACACGACCTGTGAGCGGGGCTACTCTGACAAACAATATGAAGTGCGTAAGCAATAATATTCACAATTTTATTTTATTACCATCATTTCTGTTGAGTTTCATTTATTCATATATATATATATATATATATGTATTGACCCCCTTCTTCAAATTAGATGTTTCAGAAGAGGGATGAACTCCTAGCACCAGATCGTATGCGAGCAATTCAAGAGGAATTGGCGCATTCTTCCTTGACCACGTGATCGCTGAAAACGGAGAATACTATGTGGACCCTGTGTTCTTACAATTTAATTAGGGGATTGTATTGTAAGAGATAATTATTGTATATATGTAGCCGGTAGTGTCGGATAGATATACGAGAACTTGTTGTTCGACCAATCTCTCGGAGAAGGAGAGGTGGTCGATATCACTTCTCTCTGTATGCATATGTTCATGACGATCTTCTGTTTCCTTCATTTGATTACTAGCTAGCGTGTCTAGTCCTCTCCATACGTATATAGTACGTAGCGTCGACCAAGCACGGAGATAAGAGAGGACACTTCTCTCTATTAATTAGCTAGCTAACACAATATATGAAACACCTAAATTAACCCCCCCAAAAC
>NC_057808.1:526685800-526689464 GCF_018294505.1 Triticum aestivum | reverse complement strand
GGGTTGAAAATTGATGATGTGGCTTTGAATGGTTCATTTTGAACACACAAAAAGTCTGGAGTTCAAATAAGTTAAAAAAAGAAATCCCTTTGTAAACAGATGAGTTTTCGTTTGAAACCCTAATACTTTGAAACAGATTGTCCGTTTTGTACACGAAGTACACCCAGTTTTTGTCGTAACACTCTCAACTTTTTAGCAAATGCTATGTGGGTGAAATGATGATACCATGCCAATTTTCAACCTCCTCAGAGTTCACCTGAAGTGCTTCTCAATTTCATGGTCATTTAGCTCAAAAAAATTATTAAATGCATGAAAAATAACAAATGAAGTCAGAAAGGGTTGAAAATTGATGATGTGGCTTTGAATGGTTCATTTTGAACACACAAAAAGTCTGGAGTTCAAATAAGTTCAAAAAATGAAATCCCTTTGTAACAGATGAGTTTTCGTCCGAAACCCTAATACTTTGAAAGAGATTATCCATTTTGTACACGAAGTGCATCCAGTTTTCTCCGTAACCCTCTTAACTTTTTAGCACATGCTATGTGGGGGAAATGATGATGCCATGCCAATTTTCAACCTCTTTAGAGTTCATCTGAAGTGCTTTTCAATTTCTGGGTCATATAGCTAAAAATTTTAGTAAATGCATAAAAAAACAAATGAAGTCAGAAAGGGTTGAAAATTGATGATGTGGCTTTGAATGGTTCATTTTGAACACACAAAAAGTCTGGAGTTCAAATAAGTTCAAAAAATGTCCCTTTGTAAACAGATGAGTTTTCGTGCGAAACCCTTATACTTCGAAAGAGATTGTCCATTTTGTGCACGAAGTGCATCCAGTTTTTGCCATAACCCTCTCAACTTTTTAGCACATGCTATGTGGGTGAAATGATGGTACCATGCCAATTTTCAACCTCTTTAGAGTTCATCTGAAGTGCTTTTCAATTTCGGGGTCATTTAGCTTAAAAAATTAGTAAGTACATGGAAAATAACAAATGAAGTCAGAAAGGGTTGAAAATTGATGATGTGGCTTTGAATGGTTCATTTTCAACACACAAAAAGTCTGGAGCTCAAATAAGTTAAAAAAAAGAAATCCCTTTGTAAACAGATGAGTTTTCGTCTGAAACCCTAATACTTCGAAACAGATTGTCCGTTTTGTACACGAAGTACACCCAGTTTTTGTCGTAACACTCTCAACTTTTTAGCACATGCTATGTGGGTGAAATGATGATACCATGCCAATTTTCAACCTCTTCAGAGTTCACCTGAAGTGCTTTTCAATTTCAGGGTCATTTAGCTCAAAAAAATTAGTAAATGCATGAAAAATAACAGATGAAGTCAGAAAGGGTTGAAAATTGATGATGTGGCTTTGAATGGTTCATTTTGAACACACAAAAAGTTTGGAGTTCAAATAAGTTCAAAAAATGAAATCCCTTTGTAACAGATGAGTTTTCGTCCGAAACCCTAATACTTCGAAAGAGATTATCCATTTTGTACACGAAGTGCATCCAGTTTTCTCCGTAAACCTCTTAACTTTTTAGCACATGCTATCTGGGGGAAATGATGATGCCATGCCAATTTTCAACCTCTTCAGAGTTCATCTGAAGTGCTTTTCAATTTTAGGGTCATATAGCTAAAAAAATTAGTAAATGCATAAAAAAACAAATGAAGTCAGAAAGGGTTGAAAATTGATGATGTGGCTTTGAATGGTTCATTTTGAACACACAAAAAGTCTGGAGTTCAAATAAGTTCAAAAAATGTCCCTTTGTAAACATATGAGTTTTCGTGCGAAACCCTTATACTTCGAAAGAGATTGTCCATTTTGTACACGAAGTGCATCCAGTTTTTGCCGTAACCCTCTCAACTTTTTAGCACATGCTATGTGGGTGAAATGATGGTACCATGCCAATTTTCAACCTCTTTAGAGTTCATCTGAAGTGCTTTTCAATTTCTGGGTCATTTAGCTTAAAAAATTAGTAAGTACATGGAAAATAACAAATGAAGTCAGAAAGGGTTGAAAATTGATGATGTGGCTTTGAATGGTTCATTTTGAACACACAAAAAGTCTGGAGTTCAAATAAGTTAAAAAAAAGAAATCCCTTTGTAAACAAATGAGTTTTCGTCTGAAACCCTAATACTACGAAACAGATTGTCCGTTTTGTACACGAAGTACACCTAGTTTTTGTCGTAACACTCTCAACTTTTTAGCACATGCTATGTGGGTGAAATGATGATACCATGCCAATTTTCAACCTCTTCAGAGTTCACCTGAAGTGCTTTTCAATTTCAGGGTCATTTAGCTCAAAAAAATTAGTAAATGCATGAAAAATAACAGATGAAGTCAGAAAGGGTTGAAAATTGATGATGTGGCTTTGAATGGTTCATTTTGAACACACAAAAAGTCTGGAGTTCAAATAAGTTCAAAAAATGTCCCTTTGTAAACAGATGAGTTTTCGTGCGAAACCCTTATACTTCGAAAGAGATTGTCCATTTTGTACACGAAGTGCATCCAGTTTTTGCCGTAACCCTCTCAACTTTTTAGCACATGCTATGTGGGTGAAATGATGGTACCATGCCAATTTTCAACCTCTTTAGAGTTCATCTGAAGTGCTTTTCAATTTCTGGGTCATTTAGCTTAAAAAATTAGTAAGTACATGGAAAATAACAAATGAAGTCAGAAAGGGTTGAAAATTGATGATGTGGCTTTGAATGGTTCATTTTGAACACACAAAAAGTCTGGAGTTCAAATAAGTTAAAAAAAGAAATCCCTTTGTAAACAGATGAGTTTTCGTCTGAAACCCTAATACTTTGAAACAGATTGTCCGTTTTGTACACGAAGTACACCCAGTTTTTGTCGTAACACTCTCAACTTTTTAGCAAATGCTATGTGGGTGAAATGATGATACCATGCCAATTTTCAACCTCTTCAGAGTTCACCTGAAGTGCTTCTCAATTTCAGGGTCATTTAGCTCAAAAAAATTATTAAATGCATGAAAAATAACAAATGAAGTCAGAAAGGGTTGAAAATTGATGATGTGGCTTTGAATGGTGCATTTTGAACACACAAAAAGTCTGGAGTTCAAATAAGTTCAAAAAATGAAATCCCTTTGTAACAGATGAGTTTTCGTCCGAAACCCTAATACTTTGAAAGAGATTATCCATTTTGTACACGAAGTGCATCCAGTTTTCTCCGTAACCCTCTTAACTTTTTAGCACATGCTATGTGGGGGAAATGATGATGCCATGCCAATTTTCAACCTCTATAGAGTTCATCTGAAGTGCTTTTCAATTTTAGGGTCATATAGCTAAAAAATTTAGTAAATGCATAAAAAAACAAATGAAGTCAGAAAGGGTTGAAAATTGATGATGTGGCTTTGAATGGTTCATTTTGAACACACAAAAAGTCTGGAGTTCAGATAAGTTCAAAAAATGTCCCTTTGTAAACAGATGAGTTTTCGTGCGAAACCCTTATACTTCAAAAGAGATTGTCCATTTTGTACACGAAGTGCATCCAGTTTTTGCCGTAACCCTCTTAACTTTTCAGCACATGCTATGTGGGTCAAATGATGGTACCATGCCAATTTTCAACCTCTGTAGAATTCATCTGAAGTGCTTTTCAATTTCTGGGTCATTTAGCTTAAAAAATTAGTAAGTACAATGAAAATAACAA
>NC_057808.1:526684836-526685603 GCF_018294505.1 Triticum aestivum | reverse complement strand
CTTTGAATGGTTCATTTTGAACACACAAAAAGTCTGGAGTTCAAATAAGTTCAAAAAATGTCCCTTTGTAAACAGATGAGTTTTCGTGCGAAACCCTTATACTTCGAAAGAGATTGTCCGTTTTGTACACGAAGTGCATCCAGTTTTTGCCGTAACCCTCTCAACTTTTTAGCACATGCTATGTGGGTGAAATGATGGTACCATGCCAATTTTCAACCTCTTTAGAGTTCATCTGAAGTGCTTTTCAATTTCTGGGTCATTTAGCTTAAAAAATTAGTAAGTACATGGAAAATAACAAATGAAGTCAGAAAGGGTTGAAAATTGATGATGTGGCTTTGAATGGTTCATTTTGAACACACAATAAGTCTGGAGTTCAAATAAGTTAAAAAAAAGAAATCCCTTTGTAAACAAATGAGTTTTCGTCTGAAACCCTAATACTACGAAACAGATTGTCCGTTTTGTACACGAAGTACACCCAGTTTTTGTCGTAACACTCTCAACTTTTTAGCACATGCTATGTGGGTGAAGTGATGATACCATGCCAATTTTCAACCTCTTCAGAGTTCACCTGAAGTGCTTTTCAATTTCAGGGTCATTTAGCTCAAAAAAATTAGTAAATGCATGAAAAATAACAGATGAAGTCAGAAAGGGTTGAAAATTGATGATGTGGCTTTGAATGGTTCATTTTGAACACACAAAAAGTCTGGAGTTCAAATAAGTTCAAAAAATGTCCCTTTGTAAACAGATGAGTTTTCGTGCGAAACCCT